>NC_056729.1:274585717-274855717 GCF_019279795.1 Protopterus annectens | reverse complement strand
AGCTTTGACCATTGCTTTTAGTTTATCATAAGTCAACATTCAGCAATCTCTTTGGGCTGAGAATGCCAGAAAATATATAATTTTGTTACTGTCATATAATAATTCCCAAACTGCTATTGTACTGTCTCATTCCCTATCACCCTGGTATGATAACATGCTTTTTCACTTTAAAGTGTAAGTCCCATCTTCCACCAAGTATATCAACCTCACCTGTGTTGCTTTGTAATATTCCTTCAGGTTTGGTAGACCAAACCTTCCTTGTTCAACATTCATAGTAAGTTTTTCCTATCACAGTCTCTGTTTCCTTTCCTCCCATATAAACTCTTTTATTCCTGTCATTAATTTAAGCCACACTTGGGTTTTGGGTTGTAACAGTAGGCCTACCTTACACAGAGTATTAATGGAGTGATGAACATCTTTACAGTCTGGATTTTATCTAAGTCCAGTTATCTAGATATTATCTTTGCCGACATCTTATTTTATAAAACATGAAATGCCACATAGAATGTCACAAAAAAGAATTTATTTCAAAGTTTTAGCACTTCATCAGAACATAAAAAACAGGTCACTTCCTCATTTTTAAATACCCTTAAAGGCTCCAAAAAGTAAAAATCCTTTTAAAAAGCTACACTTAAAAAACACTTTGCAAATATATGTGTTTTAGGAATGAAAGCACTAAAACATTGAATTAAATTTTTTGTGACATTCTGTGTGGCGTTTCATGTTTTATCCAGTTTTTTATACGTTTATTCGTGGTTTTGTAACATCTTATTTTATGTATTATCTGGTCTTATGTTTCTTTAAACATCAATTCTGCTGCTTCACATGTATCAGTAGTAACCACACTCCAAAATATCTCATCTTCCTCTGAAACAGAAATGAAAATTTTGCACAGGATGATAAGTCAGGACATAATTTAAGACAAATGCCTTAATGCTATTTTCATGTTTATACCTTTCCAACTGTATACTTTTGTATCAGAATTCTTAATTTCTTTGAACAAGAGCTCAAGATACAAGGTGAACAGCAGAGGCAACAGAGGGCATTCCTGTCTCATACCTCTACCAATTTTTATATACCTTGATAAACATCTAATTCTGGTCCCCACACCTCCATATAGACTAAATTAAGTCTAGCCAAACATCAGGAAAATCAAACATTTTAACACTTACAAAAAATAACTCTAACCCTGTCAAAAGTCTTTTCAGGATCTAACCATATTAATGTTAGCGACCTTTTGCAAACTTCTACATCCTTCTGTATCATCAATGTCTGGGTAATGTTATCAAATGTTTGTCTACCCATTATAAATCCACATCAATCAAGGTAGATTATATTAGGAAGCAGCTTAGCCAGCCTTCTGGATACAGCTATCAGAGATAGCGTGTAGTCATGATTTTGGATGGATTACTTCAAATTTGCAGGATCATTGCCTTCCTTTAGTATGAAAAACATTATCACTGTATCCTATGACTTTGGTACATGCCCTGTCTTCTAGAATGTAGTTAAACAATTGTGCCCAAACTTTTTCTTAAGCAGTTTTCCTTATATTTCCATATCCAGATAGCTATATTTCCATTTCCAAATGGATATATCTTACTTTGCAGTTTTCCAGCATTACAGCTCTTTGTCTCTCTTCTTCCAAGTTATCAACAGGGACATTTGCTGCCATCGTGTTGCTTATTTTCCTAGAGTGTTCTTTTACTTTAGCTTTGTCCTGCACTTTTCTTTGGAAAACTGGAAAGGACTTCCAGGGAATCCTCTCAGTTGAAGGTTTTTCAGGAGTTTTTAATTTGCTTGTCAATGTCCCTGAGGAAGTCAAGGTCACTAATGGATTCTCAAATTCTTGTTCTCACTTAGCCAGATCCTTGAGTGCCTTCTCAGGTCAACGTATATTGCTGGCCCAAGTGGGAAAATAATCTAAACACTGAAGAGAACAGATGTTTAAAGCAGAGGTTCATTTTGAGGCATATCTTGAAACACTGGATAAATGTATTCCTCCTTTCTCTATTTTTCCGAGGGTAATCATTGCCCAGAGCAATCCTAGATTCTCCCCTTTTAATTACTGTGCCTTTCTTCCACAGGATGGAAAGAATATTCGACTTTAGTTGAAATTATTGTAATTTGATAACAAATGGCTGGAGATGTTCACAGTTTCTCGCTGCTGGAACATTTATCTTATATGCTCTTTCTATTTTGATTTCCCTGTCTGGGATACAAGTCCATTAATAAGGACATTTTCTCATAAAGATTTTATAGTTCTCCCCTCCACTTTCTCAGGCATTTCCATAAGTCTTTAGTTTTCTCCTCTTGTTCTGACTTCTAACTCAATTAGCTTCTCATTTACGATTGTAATTTGCCTTTTTTGTGTCATCATAATTTCTCTCATTTCTTTCTTCTCTGAACCTCAGCTAATCTGTCTGAATGTCTCTTTAGTGTCTCTTCCACTTTTGCCAATGTTTACTCATTAACAGCAATGTAGAGCATCAGAGTGCTACTAATTTTGAACAGTTCTGTCTACATTTTTTCAATTTTCCCATCCACAGAACTCAGGGGGGATCATTCACTTGTCCCAGCATCGTGTCCAATGTTCCCTGCTAGTCAATCAGATTACCTCCAATCTCCCTCAGTTTATTTCCTCATTGCACTTCTGTATTGCTTTTATGCCTCAGTCCTTTATTTTGGTTGCTGTTCAAGGGGACAGTAACTTGTGATATGTAGTAATTCCCTTAAAGTATGTAAACCAGCAGTTTTTAACCAGGTAACAGTCCCCCTTCACAGAGCTTCCTAACTAAAATCTTATCACACTGCCACCATTTTCAAACTACCTACCCTCCACTTCTTGAATTTGTGTTCATCACAGCATTTAAGCAATCCGTATAGATCACTCCAAATACCCCTAGGTGGAAAACACAGTGATCACACTGCCATGAAGAGTCATAGATAAACTAATGTAGAAAACATTACTCGAATGCTGTTTTAACATGCCCGAAGCCTCATTCAGAATACATAACCAATGTTCAATAAACTAACCAAAGAAAACTGAAGTAATTATTTGAAAGAACTGAAAAAATAAAACAGTCCAGAATGGAAACTTGAACATTAAATGGTCAAAAAATATTAAACAGATAAATAGTGTTACCTCTGTTGCTGATCTTAGAAATAAGAAAAAACTCATCAGGGGACCAGGGTTGACATGATGTGTAAGATCTTTACCTCACAGATACAAGATACAGGGTTTGTTTCTGAACTCTGATTATTGGATAGCCTTACAGCAGGCTGCAAACTGATAGCCTAGTATGTATCTATAAACCTATAACCCAAGAAATCAGAAACAAAACAAAGTTTTCTGTAAAATCACAAAAAAACAAGGAAGGGAAACATACCAGAAACATTTTTCATGTACTTATTACAATAAACTACATTTTGGATGTCAGTCTTGTCAATGTTATTGTTTAGGCTTTCCGTAAAATTTAACTGTTACTGTTTCACAGTGATGTAAATACATTTTAAGGGCTACCTGCCAGGTATGTTCATACTATCAGATGCTTAGCAAGCTCCACCTCTAGCAGATTCAAGACCACACCATACATAGTGTCATCCAAACACTGGCACACACACACACACACACACACACACACACACACACACACACACACACACACACACACACACACACACACAAAGTAAAAAAAACTGTATAAAAATAAACAATAAAAGAATACAAGATACATGACATAAAAATAACTCTTAGCTAAGCAACAGAAACAACAGATCTTGAAAAGTAAACACAACACATTTATTTATATATGGGTTAGGAATAAATATTCAGTGTGTAGTTCAGCACACACGTCTAACCAGTACTTTTACATTCTCAGTATGATTCATCACAAACAACTAGACAGAGATGAAACTGGATCTTCCTGACTGAA
Source organism: Protopterus annectens (assembly GCF_019279795.1). Lineage (NCBI taxonomy): Eukaryota > Metazoa > Chordata > Ceratodontiformes > Protopteridae > Protopterus > Protopterus annectens. The sequence goes on along the minus strand of NC_056729.1, from coordinate 274,851,785 downwards.
ATATTTGTTTTCTTCTCAATGGGCCTCTCCCTGTGGCTCCAGTGTCTGTACCGAGTCATCTCAATTCATTCTGGAGGATGAGAGCAGAGCATTCCCGGGCTAGGTAACAGCCCATTGGCCCATACATTCATTCCTTCCTGGCTGAGAATCCCAACTGGCCTTTAGTTCCCTGGCTAGAAAACAGTAGTAAGGAATAGGTCTGCTTTCTGGTCCTTGGGGAGGCCTACTTTCCCCTCAGGAAACATCTGCTTGAACAGCTATTCTGATCTCCATTATTGCTGTTTTTTGAGGGAATGCTCGCCTCCACATACTGAGTTCCCTTTAGCATTATAAATGCATTCAGCATGGGTGTGGTAGGATTGAACCTCCCTCGATGTAACACTTAGTGCTTCCTACACTTGTCACCCATGTGGAAAGCAAGAGGTTGACCATGACTTCTCATTTCCAATCTCCCCAAACAGCTCCTACAGGCACCTGAGCTGTGAAATGCACTCAGGTTACCTGCACTGTAGTCAGAGCTCTATCTCTATATGCCACATGGAAATATTTATGATCACTAAAGCATGATTTGAAATTAAAGTATATAAAACCTTGTTAGATAGCACTGGTGTAATCAGATTTAATGGGTAGAGTTATATCAGTGTAACACACACTCTAAGAACATGATCAAGTAATGTGCGCTTGTCAAATGTCAGTATGACATACTGCTAATCACATAAGTCAAAGCGATAATAATATGATAAACATCTACTTTTTAATTTAATACAGATGGTAACATGCACTTTTGGTTGACTAGACATTTTTCACTTAAAGACTTTAGCAAAAATTTGGATTTTAAAAATGCATTAACTTATTGTAGCCCTTATAAATATGTGGGTTAATTATAGCAAAGTGCTGATACAAGAAAAGACTAAGATCTATGAATACAAATAAATGTATTTTAAATACAGTTACAAGTGACTTCCCCCAGGGCTCAGTCCTGGGACCCCTCCTCTTCGGCATATACTTCTCACAGGTACAGGCAAGCACAAGAGGACTATGGCTCACCAAGTTCACAGACAACTGCAAACTGGGGGCCATAACTGACTCTCCAGCTGATACAGACATCCTCCAGAAGGGTCTCTCTGAGACAGATAACTGGTGTCAAAAGCATGGCTTCAAGCTAAATGCCAAAAAGTGCATAGTCATCCCCTTTGGAAAAAGTAAAGTACATGAGAACTACCACATACGCGGTTGTCCCCCTAAATACAGAAAATGTAATAAGGGATCTGGGGACCCAAGTAGATAGTAATCTCTCCTTTGATAATCATATTGCCAAGGTGGTTAGAAAATCCTTCTATGTGGCCCACCTAATCACAAAAGGGTTTGCATCTAGAACAAAAGAGGTTATTGTGCCCCTCTACTCATCACTTATCAGACCCATCATAGAGTACAATGCCCCATTTGAGATGTACCTTACAAGACACCTGCAACAGCTGGAAAGACCACAGAAGTACCTCACCAAGAGGATTACTGGCCTCAAACATATGCCCTATGCAGCCCGACTGAAGAAACTCCAGCTGTACTTGGTTGCATACCACTTACTCAGAGATTATCTCTGCCTGACATACAAGGCCATGTCCAACCCAGAATTGGTGGACATGCTCCACCTAAAAAAAAAAAAAAAAAACAAATCCCCAAGAGCCACATGCTCTAGGGATTTAAACCTCACCACAACGATAAATAGGATGTGCTGGAGGGATAGATTCCTGTCCCAGAGACTCCCCATGCTTTGGAACAGGATTCCAATCTACATTAGGCAGAGCCCCTCACTAACACTCTTCAAGAGAAACCTTGACGAGTGGATGGGAAACAGTAAATTTACCCCGGTGATCACTGCAGTGGCTCTGCTGGATAGAAGCACAGGGAACTAATAGCTCTGCTGGACCGAGGCACAGGCAATTAATCTAAGGGGGTGGTGAACACATTCTGGCTAGGCTTATAAATGCCCTCGGGCAGATAGCCTAGTACTTACCCATGAACCTATGAACATATATATATATATATATATATATATATATATATACACACACACACACACACACACACACACACACACACACACACACACACACACACACACACATATGAAGCCCACATTTACACAAACACAGAACTCTCATAAAGAAAAGGAATCACCCCTAATACATACTTAGAAATCACCCAGGTAGTGATTTCCTCTGAAAAATGCAATCTATCCTCTGTTCCTAGCAATCTTCTAATTCAGACACTTGATGCTTGTGGAATCTAATCTTGACCACATGTAAATATATCTACTTACTATAATTATGTAGTCTATTATATCATTAATTTGTATTGAAACAACTGATGTGAATAGGAATTATATATCTTTTTTTTAAATTGTATTTATTGGTTTACCTTCTTGAGCAGGATGACAAACAACAAATACCGACATCTCTCATACCGCCCCCCCTCCCCAGAGAGACAGCCTTTCTTTCACTTTAGGACTGCCAAACTGGCTTTACAGTTGTTAGAACAATAATCCATCTCAGTGGGAGAGAGAAGAGATGGTAGTATCTGAAGCAGCATTATGATCTCCTAACCTCAGTCTTTTTTTTTCATGCCCTTACTTTTCCCCAGTGGCTGGTCTTGCATGGATACAAGCACATGCACATAGGGCTTTTCCAGGCATAACATTTTAACACCATCCCTCCTCCTCAATGTATACACTCATAGGACACTAATGCTGGAGTATCCACTAGAAAGCAGCATAGTGCTATGAAAAAATATTCCCTCACCTTGAAGTAGGCCAGCTGGCCATCAACTGCTCAGGCCTACCTCCTCAGTTGACCCCCCAACTTGCCAGGTTACTTGTTGATACTAGGTCACCAGATGAATGCCTTTCCCCTGTACCAGTGAGCTGATTAATTACTTTTGCAGTTTATGTTAATAAAAAGTAGTAGTACAGGACTTGGATTTAGGTTTGTAACAAGGTCTTGGAAAATGAGTATATGTCTGAGATGTGCAATAAGCATTCAGCACCATATTTCCAAACATGATAAACTCATGCAGTAAAACAAATAAACTACAAAAGTTCAAAGCATAAACCAATAAACTAAATAAAAAGTACAAAGCATAGAAGTTCAACACAAGGAGCAATAACAAACAAAGTTAGTAACTTGGTGACAATTTAAAAACCTGAAGATGAATGTGCAGTAACAGTCAATAACATTCACCCTACTGAATGCATACGTATTGAGAGATGTGAAGAATATGAATTGTTAGACTTAAAATAATCACTTTGCATGTGTAAAACACTTTTATGCGAGTGCATACATGTATTTCTACTGATTTTGTATGTTAGAAACCAGATGGGGAAGTCTTCCCATTTCAGTCTCCAGACTAGCTGTGCAGGGACACTGATTTAGTATGAATGAAAAAAAGAACATTCAACTTTGCAGATCCTGGAAATCATGTTTTAGCAGTGATGACCAGAGTAAATTATTTGTTTAACTTTTGCTTAATATATATTATGTATTGAATATATTAGACCTCTGCAATATTTAACTTAATCTAAAGGACTGAACACTAGAGATGTATTAGAAACTGCTAAACTATTACATTTACAGGTGGCTGAAGTCAGACAAGATGTGAATGAACAAACAGGCCAAAAGATGCTTCGGCAGAAATCCACGCCATGCATGTGCAGGATGGAGAGGAAAGTGTGGAAACAGAAAAGAGAGATAGGGATGTGTATATTTATATTAAATTATAAAACTTTGTAAGGAAACTGCAGTGGCCATGGTACAAGTGTTTTTTATGTTAGCTCAACACAAATAGTGGGCTGGAGCTGCACTAAGATTCAGGAGTACCGAGGTATTAGCCTGGCTCAGGTAACAGCACAACGAGCAATGTCTGCACTAAGATTCAGGAGTACCAAGGTATTAGCCTGGCTCAGGTAACAGCACAAGGAGCAGTGTCTGCACTAAGATTCAGGAGTACCAAGGTATTAGCCTGGCTCAGGTAACAGCACAAGGAGCAGTGGCTGCACTAAGTTTCAGGAGTACCAAGGTATTAGCCTGGCTCAGGTAACAGCACAAGGAGCAGCATCTGCACTAAGATTCAGGAGTACCGAGGTATTAGCCTGGCTCAGGTAACAGCACAAGGAGCAGTGTCTGCACTAAGATTCAGGAGTACCAAGGTATTAGCCTGGCTCTGGTAACAGCACAAGGGGCAGTGTTCCACAAGCAGTGACTCCTTAGCGATTTCACTTTGTTCCCAACAAGAAATATCAAAAGTGGACTTATTGTTGTATTCTATCATGTTAACAGGTACAGATATACAGAAAAACCTGAAGCCCCTTTTTTAATAACCCAGAAATATTAGGAGGTTAATTGACATACCCAAGGTCACAAGGTCACACAACATATAGAACTGAAACACATTTCCATCGCTGTTTCCCAATACTGTAAAATGAATGCATTATTTTTTAGTAAAGATTTTTAGTGCTATTTCAGTATTAAGCCATTTAATAAGCAATCAATATTAGAATGAGATGAAGAAGAAGTTTCGTTCTTGAACCAGCTCCATGGCATAAAGGGATAAAGCTCTGACAATGCCATAGGTGATGAAGTTCGAACAGCAGCTTGGGTGCTTTCGTAGCTGGCAGAGAAGGATGGGAATGAATGATCATTGCCAGATCACACATCCTGGGGGGAGGAAGGCAGCTCCGGCTTGTCACATGGCTGACAACCAGCAGTGGCAGTAGCATTAGGTGTTCAGCCCTGCAGCTTGAACCTAGATTGCCCGTGTTGCCCTGCACAAGTCACACAGTAATCTGAGGAGAATTCAGCAAACAAAGGCATGCCTCTTCTCAGAGGCAGCATACATAGATGTTCGGAAGAGCTGCCACATGTGATGGGCATGCTCCGTCAGGGTAGAGGATAAGATGCCCCACTCCGTACCACCTGACTCTCACAACAAAACAGATGAGCTGATTGGGGAGTTTTGGGCAGGAGTGAAAGGGCTATAGGACGTACCTCAGCCAGGGATTCCTGGCTCCTGTTACTGTAGCATGAATGGAACTATGGTGCTGGTAGATAGGTAGAGGAGTCATCAAACTCATTCTGCAGTGAGGGAGCAGGTTAAAAAATGAAAACAAAAATCATCTTTATGTTTCTGATAATCCCGATAATTAGTAATGATGCATAACATCCATTCACTGCAATTAAAAACATTCACACAGAGATTAAGAAAAAAAAATCTTTATCCTTCAAATAGTTGTGAAAGTCAAAAATGATTTCCCAAATCCATTCATTTCAGTTAAACAGATCCTCAGGCTCTTCTGTCATTAGGTCATCAGGGTGGGGTGTGATTTTACTTCTTCACTAGAAAAGAATCCAGTCCCACCACAAGGACTGTAAAACTCAATGTAGCAGAAGGGAAAAGTTAGAATAAAATGAAATGACGCCACCTTTCCTTCTGTCATTCAGACTTTAGGTCTAGTACATGGATGATTACGTTTTAATTTAGCAGACTTTCTGAAATATATATTGAGACTTTTATTCCCAATGTAATTCAAATAAAACCATTGTTAAGCTAGACACACAGTGACATTTTACTGTAGGCAAGTTCTGGAAATAAAGTAACCTCATAGGAGACTGTTTCATTTAGTACAGAATGAAACAGTACTTTGGGTAAAAGAAGCACTTAGATGAATGCTGCATACATCCTGGGGCATTTTAAACACTGAGTAAAGTGCCTATCCCCCTGGAATTAATACATTTAAACTTTAATTATAAAACTAGTGTCTCTAGATGTGAGATAAGGTAGCAATAAAGCCAAAGAGTATGCCAGCCCAAAGACTGCCAAAGCTATTAATTTTGAGACAGGACACTGGTTGGGGTTAATTGATTTAGCACTTAACCCATTATATGAGGCAGAAAATGTTATCACAAACATATACAACTTAAAATATAGAGGATTATGGGTGAATCTGTGATCATAACGAGGTTATTATTCATTTGAGACTTGAAAGACAAGAAATTAATTTCAAAAGTGAAAACTGAGAGCTGAATCTTGACATCTGTGTTGAGAGCACATAACAGAGAGCTATTATCAGAGATCTAATCATAACTCATTGACCTGTTCCATGTACGTCTAGTTCAGAAAAAAAAGTTTAGGAACACAAAGTGTTTTACTGGCTTTCAATGCAGTAAAACAGTTTAGTGCAGTCAAACAGATCTCAGGAAGAAACAGAATGCCTGCGACCCCCTCATTCTGCCACAGCTTCTACTTGAAAGTGGGGCAACACAAAGTGCTAACAGCTTTTAAAAGCTGTTTTCCACTTCTGCCACTGTTGTTTGCCAGCTGTCAGTCTCTGCTGTCAGTACCTGGCATCTCAGTGCTGTTAAGATCAGGTCTTGCACCAGAGAAGAGCGCTAGCAAGCTTATCTTTCTTCAGGCCGTAATCACAATACTCCATACATTACAAAAATATTACAATGCCAAACCGAATGCTTTGTAGAAAATTAAATTCCTTTAATAATAGAATAAAAACATGGAATAAAATAACTTTTGAGGAAAGTAAGTAGGGCTTCACCTTTGCATTAGTTTTGTTATTTCTGAACCCTTCAGTTGTACAAACCCTGCTCTCAGAACAACCAACATTTTCATATCAGTGGCTTGATTATTAAAATAGGGTCTAACCAAGAAGATTAAGTAATACTGCTGTGCCTTGAGTGTGGCTCTGTGAATAACTCTGGGTTACCAGGATCCAGGAGGGAAGTAAAAGCATAATGCAAGATGACTAGAGCTGGAGATGTCATCTACATCGAACGCCATTCTTCCTCTCCAGGAAAGCAAGTCTCCAGACTATGATTTAATGATAATAAAGATTATACCAGTGGACTAGGCTTCATGAATCATGACCTGTTTCTGTCAGTACTGACATGGTTAGTGTATGGGAACCACTCACACTGGCAGATTTAGGCATGGGTGCAGGGTAGTGCACCGCCCCCTTTTTCAAGCTGCCAAACCCGGATAAGGAAATGCACTGCCAGAGCAGTACAACAGTACATTTTCTGATTTCAACTTTCTTTTTTTTTTTCTTTTTTTTTCTTTTGTTCAGTGCACAAAGCTTTATTTAGGAATTGTCTACACTCAACATAAAAAGTTAAAGGAATTAAAAGTTATCACAAGTTGCATTAGTTAGCAAAACCCATGTAGAAACCAAAGATGTAGTTTCATGCACTTTTCTCTATCTGCTTTAAAACTGCCCATTTAATACTGAAAGTCTTGAAATCTACCAATGATTAGTCTTCACAAGTCACAAGGGAAATAAATAACTGATAGCAGAAAGTCTATGTTTATTTCCACGGCAATTTATTAAAGTATAAAACCAGAAAAGGTTCCATGTATAACAGTAAAATTTTATTGAGCGTTTTTGTCCGCTAATATTGCAGGACTTCATCAGAATTAGGGGATGAAAGCACTCAATAAAATTTTGCTTTTATATGGCAGTTGCTATTCCAGAACTGTTTTTTTTTTTTTTTTTTTTATATTAGTTTGTGTGGTTTTCTTCACTATTTATTAAAGTATGACAACAGGAAAATGCCGCTCCTCAACATCAACATCCTTCTGCCAGCATCTTCACTAACTTTTCCCAGGTAGAGCAAAGTGCATGAAACTACATCTGTGCCTTTTCTGTGATTAATTGCTTATAAATCGAGGTGTGCCATAACTGAAGGCTTCTGAAGTCCAGCCAGAGGTGGGGTCATGGTTTGACCCCCACTGCAAGTAAAGTAAGCTGTAGTTGGAGCCATTTTGTGTAATGATTGACAGTATTCATTTGTTTCAGAATTGCCATTTTCTTCTAAATGCCAGTTATTCTGGGCCTTGTGTCTGTTGTGCTTTTTTATCTGGTATAAGGCATGGAGTGGTTTCCAGTCTGGAAATTAGATTTTCAGTCTAATGACAATTGTGGAATATCTAGTCACGTAGTCAACTTTGACAAATACCGGATTTTCCAGTGTTAGTAATTATGTCCAGTCTTTGTTTCTTTTCACAATTCCAAAATGTATCCAAGTAATCTTGGCTTTAAAAATACATTACAATCTGCAGTTTAGCACAGAGGATTAAGTCTATAAACTGTTAACATGCTTCTGTAGTCCAGGATTTAAGTTGTACATCTTCCTTTGCTAACTGTGTGACTCTCAGCAGCTCATTGAATGAGACGCTGGTCCTGGTTGCTACTGATTTTGGGGTGACTTCAGATTTATTTGGCTATCATCTCTGAACACTGTACAGTAATGAAAAATAACAGAGAGCACTTATAAAAAGAGATGGAGTGGGAATGTGAGAATATTACAGGACATTGTACATTAATTACAGTAATGACTATGGAACCTGCTAAAGGCAACTGGAGAATGTTGTTTTTTTAGAACTAAGATGGAGAGCCTTATATCATACCGCTCAACATCTGGACAAAGGCCTGAAAATAGGTACAGATTTTAAATATTGCAGTTATAAACTTAGGGGAATTGCTGAAATAAGAGATTATGTGTTAGCAATTATTTTCTGAAGGATATGAAGTCTGAAACCCAGAAGTCTGTCATTATTTAGTGACTTCAGTTCTGGATGATCTGTTAGTAAAACACAAATTTTACACAGAACAGACAAAAAAAAAATATAAGGGAAACATTTCTCAAAATTCTGGAAATTTGAAAGATATGCCTTATGGTTACATAGTAGCATGTGCATGGGCATGAATAATTAAACCAGAATTTTCTGGGGCAGTATTGTAAAGCACATGACATCTCATTGTGTTCTCTACACATTCCATTTTTATAAACATGCAAAACTATGCATGGACCATTCCCCATATTGGTGCAACCTTGCTGCATCTTTACATTGGTGGAAAAGATGATAATTTGGAATGTCATACAGTCCCATGTCTTCAGGTTATTGCTGAGATGTGATGCATCACTTTTGAAAAACACTTGCTGCAATGTTTTCTTCTTTTTTAACTGATGCGAATCAACTGTAGGCTAATACATATCACATTTTCTATATGTTGACATTTTGGTATATAACTATACCTAAGCTCAAAAAAACTCTTCTGCGGTGTTCCCCGTCATTTCAAATTTTAATTTCATATTCTTCGTGCTGCCTTACTGCAAAGTTTAGACATGCTTCTTAGCAGTGCAATTCATGGAACATTTCCCCATACTAGCAATGTTGTTGCATTTTGTGATTGCTGGAAAATATGTTTCTAAATATCTTTCAGGCTCATCCTTTAGATTATTGCTGAGATGTGATGCATCGCTTCTAAAATCACTTTTCCTGGTGTTTTCATATTTTTCATTTGCCTATGTGGTATTCAGTAAAGTACTTACTGATGTAAGAGTATACAACATTAAATGGGATTCCTTTATCGAATTCTACAATTCTAATTATACAATTTAGTCAGAAGACTAAATCACATCAGCACATCAGAATGACCCGGCCTGTTTTCAACAACGCTAGGTTTTTATTCTGCAGTTTATTCTCCAAAGAAATTACATGTCATTATAATGTGAATATATTCTGCTTGATATTCCTTTCTACTGTCATGATTTATGGCTCAGCAATTTCATGGTCAGTTTTAGCTAGTGCTTCCTCTGTGGGGTAGCACCACTCTGACCTCCCTGAAGTCCTCTAAAAGTTTGTTTCTGCTATATGCCTGAGTAATGTTTTCTCTCAAGGTGCATGTAAAGATATCTGCCAGGTTATTTAAGATCTTGGGAGGTGGTTAGTTACAGCCCAGAAATCTGTCTTCATCTTCCCTTGCACCCTAAAGGTGGGCTTCCATGGATTCACTTGGCATGAGTTTGTCATCTATTTCTTCTTTTTCCTTTCAAAACAGGCAGTGTTTGGTACTTATCTTTTATCAGTATGGTGACTAACACATATCTGCAAAGTCCCACCATTTCCCCTGCTCCTTGTGCTCATCTCCGTCTCTCATCAGTACCTGCAGATCTGTTTCACCAATCATTATTTCCCCATTGTATCTAAAGAGTCATTTGTTTATCTCCTTATTCCTTGCCCAAGCTATATAACTAGCTTTTCCTTTATGTTGACTCATTTTGTAGCATTTTTCTCCTTTTCTTATACTAATGCCATATCTGCTCTCATGTACTGCTTTGCTTTTCAAATGTCATTTCTTTTGAATCCACTGCGCTCTTAACTTCTGTTGTGTTTTTTCTTCTAGGCGCTGTTCTATATCTGTTTGTAAGCATCTGTTTGTCTTTATCCACAGCTCTTTCTTCTCTGTATTTATGTCCAGCTTCCCACTGCTGTCTCCGAAAAGCATCTTCGCTTGCTGCATTCTGTCTTTCACACTACAGACATTTTTATTTACTAGTTGTCATGTCATGATTACTGCTGCTCAATGTTCCTTTTACTTCTAGAATCTGAACTTCTCATCCTTGTTAAAGATTATGAAAAGCATTTTATTTTCCCTTTGGTAATCACCCTTAATCTGGTATGCTTTTTATGTTGTTCTCACTTTCCAAATTGGATTCTAGAATGCTCCACACTGCTAAAGTTTGATTAAATTCTCCTATCAACATAACATGTCTTTTCATTCCTATGATCTTATTCTTTTCCATTCCTGTTTAGCATTTATTTAGCATCAGACGTTTTATATATTGGACATAATCACCAGTTTTAACCCTTTTCTTCTGTAGACTGGTTATATGTACTCACCCTCTCAATTCTGCTCTTATCTCCAAGTACATGCCTGTCTGTGCAGTGCCTATTATAGACTACTGATGCATCCTCTGTCCTGCCCCTCTATCCTATCTGTAAAATAAATATTAGGGAAGTGCCATATCACAATATGTAGAATGTCTACTTCCTCCACTTCTATCATTTTCTGAAGCTCCTCCAGTTTCTTTTTTATATTGCTATTTTTCAGCATAGCCCTCCAAATCTTTCAGTCAGTCATGTCTGTCCTTTTGTTTTCTTCCCTTTTTTATTGTTTTCTGTTCTACCATCTAACTCACATTTCATAACTGTCATTTTTATACACATACCCTTTCCTTTCTTTTTCTTTCTGCCTTTCATCTTTACTGGTAGCCATGTACATCCCTGCCTGATCTGACTCTCCCTCTTTAACTTACTCCACCAGATTCCTAGGAGTCTGGCCTCCACCATTTAGTCCCAATATACCCTTACATTTAGAGCATCAGCAACCAACAAGTTATTTATATATATATATATATATATATATATATATATATATATATATATATGGATTCCTATTACAAGAATGAAAGTTCACTACTTCGAACTTGTAATAGGAAGCCTCACTTCTGCGAAAGTTCACTTTAATGAAAGTGAACTTTTGCGTAAGTGCACTTCACCAAAAACACACCAGCACAGTGGATAACATAAAAAACACGCTATGTTCTCCACTATGCTGCGACAGTCATGGACCTTAGGGTTAGGGCACAGGTAACGGTAAGGGGATTGTTAGTAAATCTATCCCCTTACCCTAACCCATGCCCTAACCCTAAGGTTTGTGACTATCACACCATAGTGGAGGACATTGCTATCTCCTTCACTGCGCTGCAGTCATCATGGACCTTAGGGTTAGGGCATGGGTCATGGTAAGGGGATAGCCCTACAGGCTATCCCCTTACTATGACCTGTGCCCTAACCCTAAGGTCCGTGAGTACTGCATGGAAGTTCAGTACAACACCCATTCATTGTACTGAACGGCGTGTAAGTGCACTTTCGATTAAGTGCACTTTCGCTGCAGTGAGCATTCCATGCACTATTTTGAATTAGTGAAAATTCGATCTAGTGTATGGAACCCAAATATATATATATATATATATATATATATATATATATATATATATATGTATATGTATAAATATATGTTTGGCATAATTTCTTGTTTCACTCCACCACCCCCACCATGTATTAACCCATGCCCAAGAAGCTCCCTATTCCATGTAGTGGCCATGCAGTGCAGTCTGTTATCCTCCCTTTTCTTTCTCTGCCATTGGTGGACACTATAGCATATTTGATAACATGACTGCATGCCACTTCCCCTGTCCATATCCCTTGTCCTTCCCTTGTGCTTCTTTTACACTTCCACCCAGCAACTCATTCATGTTCAAATGCAGTGTGACATGTATGTGCCTTTGTGAAGTTTTGCTATTTTCTGTGCTAGAAAAGGCTGTCTGTTCTCATCCTTATGACAGTTTTCAGGAGAACCAATGGCACTGTTTTGATTTGCCTGCACACTTGAAACTGACTGAATGAGTCCCTCCCGTCTTCTCCTTATCTGTCATGCCTGCTGCCTGTAGTAGCTCTGTATGCACCTCATGGGCTTTCTTTTCTTCATTACTTCCGAAGCAGTTTTCCCACCGATCACGTGAAACCTGTCTGTTAGTCTAGCTGTATCTTCAGTATTCTTAAATTTGCATGGACTTTCCACTTGATTTAATAATAACTACCCTACCTTTCTTTCTTCTCTTCCTTTATTCCTTCCTCATCTTCTCTTCTGTGTCTCACAGTTCCTTTCCTATGACCTGCTCTGCCTGTTCTCTCTAACATCCCCTTTCCAGTCTGGACATGTTCCTCTCAGGACATACTTTATCTATTCTTACTCTCTTAACACCTATTTTACTATTGTACTGTTTTCATACCTTGTCTCACTGTTTGTCCTCGTGTCTTTCTACTATATCTTCTCAGGTCAGGTTATCTCCTCATCTGCCTCCTTGCCACTAACTGGCACAGACACCGAGTTCTCCCATCCTCCTCCTCCTCATTTGGATTACATAACCTTCTAGTATACCAGTTATCCTAGTGGTCCTATACTAACCTCCATTACACCTGCAGTACACTGCATTAACTTGCCACACCACACATCTACTTTCTTACTTACTGTGTTACTTTTATTTAATTGAACTTCACTTTTTCCACATAAATCATTATTTAATTAAAAAAAAAATACTTAAATCTTTTTCTGTGGCTATTTTCACCTTCAATGGGAATCCTTCCAAGTTTATAATAGTGATTATGCCCGCTATGCCATGAAAGGAGACTGTGACTTGGCATTGGCAATCAGTCAATTCTTCCAGGCATGCACTGAAAATACTTACACTATCTGTACATGTGCTGTGTGGTGCACAGGAATTACCTGTTTCTACTACCACATCCAAAGCAAAATCATGTGCAACTGAATGTGTATGCTGTCTTTCCACACATGATGTCAGAGCTTCGTAAGGTGATCTTTCCACAACCTTCACAGCCAATGTCCCTCTTTCCCACTCCCACCCCTGTAGTCAGCTAACCAAACTGCGCCCCCCACCCCCCTTTGCAAATTTCTGGATCCGCCACTGCCTCATGAGAAAGCACACAAAGCAGTCTTACTCCTTGTTTGCAGGTAATGGATGCAAATAAGCCTTCATGTATGAAACTAAATGATACATATGCACAACAGTTAAGGCTCCAGCTATTGTTTCTCACCAGGACACAGCATGAGCACAGCAGCCCATGGGCACTGCGCATCAAATATGTTGCTCTAATCTGTCAAGTGCCCTGCCCCAAAATGCAATTAATGTTTGCTTTTACCTAGCTGTTTAAAAACAGGTAGTCTGGGTAGGATGAAATAATTATCAAACAATTGCAATCAAGCAGAGTGATTCAATCTGTATGTCTACTTATCTAGTTGGGAAGACGTAATCCATATCATATGGCATGCACTTCACAATTTGCTTTATTAGATACAGACTTACCACCCTTCATTCTTTTCACAGGGCAATGCTGATCTGGGCAGTTGTGTCCTGCAGGGGAAAATATGAAAAAATAGCAACAGTCCTGATATTTAAGCAGAAAATATATTTTCTAACTTTTCTTCTAAATACTGCTGAAAACAACTTAATATGATATAAAAGTATATAAACAAGTTACTAAAATTCAGCAACAATGAAACTTTATTTGGATAATAATAATGTGAAAACATATCTTTTGCATTGGATTACTTTGTCTTGCAAAATATCCAACTTTAGACATCTAAAAACTGTAGCCCAAAATGCTATTTTGTAAGATTTTTTTTTTATTCTGTGTTCATCTCTGACTATATATGTGGTCATTTTACATGCACAAGTTGCTATTTTATAATATAACATTATGATTGATATAAAACAACACTAAAATGCAACAAACTAAAAAATACTACAAATAGGAAATACAGCAAACTTCCGAAAATAAGTCAAATACTGCTTAATGAAGCGCTTTTCGTCCACTACTTTTGAATAAACTTCTGCAGGTAAAATCAAACATCATTTACCATCTCTAAATACCCCACCTAAAAGGTCACATGACTCGACTTTCATTTAAAGGGACAACATATAAAAATTCAATACTTAAAATTTTATAAACAATAATTTCTTTAAATAAAGCAAACTTTTTTTTATCTGAAGAAGTTCATTCAAAAGTAGTGGATGAAAAGCGCTTCATTAAACAGTATTTTGATTTATTTTCGTAAGTTTGCTGTATTTCCTATTTGTAGTATTGTGGCTGATATACCAGGGAATGTTTCAAAAGCACATATTCCAAATACATCTTTACAGACAATAAACACAACACAACAATGTAGAACAGAAACAATGCAGACTGAACAGTAGCATAATGGAAAAAATATGTGATTCAGATACAGGTATGTCCGTAATGAGAAAGAATAGATTATCATCTTACTATCAAGTGCTTGAATCAAACTATAGCACTGAGAGATGTGAGTGCACTAGTGTTTCCCTAGTGACATGTGCATTATGTTTGCAAAGACATTCCCCTAGATGCACTCTCTCTCACACACACACACACACGCACACACACACACACACACACACACACACACACACACACACACACACACACACACACACACACACACACACACACACACACAGACCTACATCCACTCATCATCAGTCAATCCTTGACACTTTATCACACCCAAAGAGACACTCAGCTGTACACTTGAACTCATAAACCAGCGAACACACACACATACATACTTACCATAAATGGCTTGTCTCACTGAAATGTTGTATATTCTACTATTACAAATCTGCCAGCATAAGATCATCATCAAGAGACCAGGACAGATGTAATGAGAGCAGAAGTCTGAGCGTTGCTAAGTCGTTAGGACCAGATGACTTCAAGCCCCCATGCTATAAAATGTTTAAACATAAAATTCCTCCAGCGTTGATGAAGCTATATAGTTACATTATTACTAATGGTATGTGTGATACTTGCCTCAACCACTCCACAATGATACTTATTCAAAAACTGGGTTCAAGTGAAATACAAATTAAAAACAATAAATCTATGTCAGTCATAAAACAAGATATGAAAATCTTAACACAGACATCATGGTCCATGAGTTTGCAATTCAAATTTCCTTATTTATTCATTGAACTTGTTTACCAGGATTTTCTGAATGGACAGAAAGATATCCCTTTTTAGTGGTGGCCCAGGGAGAAAAGCTCCGGAAAAATTACATTATATAAAGAACATAGTAAACAGAAGTATATAAGTAATCCATAAATATACAGAATCTAAACAGATTATCATTAAATAATATCATGTAAAGAGTTATGAAACATATTTGGAAATATATTTGGTAAAAGGAGAGAAAATGAAGAAATGGAGAATTAAAATTAATAGGTGAGAGAAAATGTTTAGGATAGGTAGAAAGAAGAAATGGGAGAGGTACAGGACAAACAGGAAATTTTGGACCAATAAGTGATGATATAGTGCTTGGAAAGAATAGGAGAAAAATAATTAGCAAGACATTTATCATCTAACCTAATATCTCCCTTCCAGGCAGGGTTTATGAAATGCCATCAAACACAATATCACAATAAAAGCCTGGAGCTACACTAGTGTTTTAACAGAGCTAAATATGACAGAGAAGTGGTGCTGGAGTTATATGTTTCAGAAAATCTTGATAGGGACTATGTAACTTTTCCTCAAACCCCTCAGCTAATAATTTCCCAAACTCCCTTACCTCACTAATAAAAAACTTCTATAAATGCAGTTTATATCTGGGGATGCAAAGGAGCTCAACAAGATGGCCGCACAAATGAAGAGTTATAGAGCAGTGCCAATTATTTACGAAAAATAATTTCACTTGCTCTGAAAGAAAATAGGAAATGAGGAAAAATAAATGCAGCAGAACACATAACAGAGCAGATTATGGCTTTCAAATCCTCAACACAAGAGACCAAATATGTCTTCTTTTCAATAAAATAATGTGGACAGTAGATGACACGAGAGAGCTATTATTCACAATCAGAAAGGAGCAAAGTGATCTGGAAGAAATGAAAGACAAGTTTAAAAATTTAAAAACTGAAAGAATGACACAAAGTGGAGCTAGGCATGGAGAGTGGCAGAATGACACAGATGGAAAGACAGAAGTGATGGCTAATAAATAAGATTGGTGATGTTAAAATAGGGGAAGAAGGTACATGATCCTAAGCGTCACAGAAAGCATTCCAGATTTACTTTTTATGTAGCTTACTGAGGAGAGATTCTGCCACTGCTCAAGCAACCACCCCACCCCCACCCCCAAACATTGATAATTTTTCCTGAGTTCTAAGAACAAGGAAGAACAGTACAGAACCTTGTCACTCAGGATCAAGGAGGAAACAGTGGTGTAAGCAGGGAGGAAGTAGAATGTCCCATGACAAGGGAGGTTTATAAAGATTGTGCAGAGTTACAAAAGTGTTGTTTCCAAGTCTGGAGGAACTGAAGGCAGGGGAAATTATGGCATGGCTGAGCTATCTGGATGTCTTGACAGTTAGGAAAAAAAAAAGAAAGAAGGAGGATCAGCAATGAAAATAAATGACAGAATTTCCTTAAAGTTGAGACAAAATCACAGGCCGAAATAAAGGGCTCACAAGCAATTAGAATTTCCTATTTTGTAAGGAGTGGGAGGTAAACCAGAGACACCAGCAACATGAAGAGACAAACAGGCTAGGTCCTCCCTCAGAGAATAACTCACCAAAAGTAAAGGGAAGGTACCTGAGAATGGCAGAAGAGCAGGAACAACACAGTGAAAGAAGAAAGGAAGCAGGATGGCAGCAAAGCACAGACAATAAACAAGACTCAGAGACTGCCTGGAAAGATAAAGACAAGGAGATGAGAGAAAATAAACAGGAGCTACATAGAAGGGTGGTCAGTGTTCTAAAAAGGAACTTAAGTGGAAATTTATATACAGACACCAGATGAGAAGAAGAAGTAGAAACAAAGACAGAGGGAAGCAGACAAGAGCTGCATGTCCAAAGATGCCACATATGTCTCTGGAGATTTGGGTGTACACTGACCAAAGGGCTTCAATAGCTTCACAGGTCATTCAAGAACAAGCATGGGCAGAAGCAAACAAGCATGATTGATGGAATAAAGGTAGAGAGAGGTACAAGAGGTCAGTGATGAAGAGTTCAACATAGAAAAATAGATGACCTAGGAGACAAAAATACTGTGTTCTTTCACTAACTAAGCATTTGTTCTGTACCCAAGGAAAAGTTAGCAGTTCAGTACTGTCACACTGGTAATTTAAGGGGCTATATCTTTGCAGAGAGTTGGGGGATCTGTAGAAGGAGGTATACCTGAATAGAAGTGAATTCATGTTCACTTGTATTAGTCTGACCAAAGCCAGCAGACTTCACAAATGGATACTGAGATGTGTGTCAGAAATGGCAGTAATTCCATTGTATGAACACTGTGAATTAACTTGTGTCATCATCACATCCTGGACAAGTCTACATGTAGCTGTGAAGTTAGGCCTCTCCAGTTTATAGCCCAAAAGTCGGCATTGCTTTTATTATTTATTTATGTATGTATGTATGTATGTTTGTATGCATGTAATGCATGCCCTTTGGGGAGAGTTAGAAGTGATGAATTACTATTCCTGGCACTCTTCAGTCATTTGACCCTCCATGTTTTGTTTTTTGTGCATGTGTGTGTATGTGTTTATGTGTGCATGCATGCATGCATGTGTTTGTATTTTTGTGTATGTGTGTACGTGTGTACATATGCATGTGTGACTTTGTGTGTGTATGTGTGCATGTATATGTGTGTGTGTGTGTGTGTGTGTGTGTGTGTGTGTGTGTGTGTGTGTGTGTGAGTGTGTGGATTTCTGAGATTCTCTAGTATTGTAGTTACCCTGCACCCATATACTCTTCACAACTCTCCAAAATCCCCTGGAGTACTATTTCTACTTCTGCGCCAGATGTCTATAACACCCTCACACACTTACTGAAAACTATTACACTGTAGCTGCAGCTTACATGGCTTTTCTTGCTGCCATACAGACATATGGTGTCTAAATTATACCTGAAGTTGGAGCATGAAACAGTAGTATACAAGTACATTTATTCACTGGCCACCTGACTGTGGAAATGAGAGGAAGGCTGTACCAGATATAAAGTCATTCTAATAAAGTTTTGTGACATACTCAAGGTCTGAGGTGGATATTTGGTTGGTTCATATGGTAGAAGTCTGTGAGACTGTTAGACTATCAGGAAATAGCTATATAAATGTAGCTTTCAATCTATATTCTAAAATCTTTTGGAGAACTGTGCTAACACTGAGCTAGAAATCCTTCTGCAAGATCATGCCTGAAAAATGATCATGGCAGTGTTTGAACAGTAAATGAAATGACAAAAAAATGCTGCTGACCGATGATTTGATAGTGGTCAAGGATCACAAAGCCAGCAAACCTGAACAAGCACACCTCAAAATGTAATCTCTGAGGTACACTTTAATGCAGTATTCAAAGACCACTATTAGACAGTTAAATAGTTGCAATTCACAGATGGCAGCAGAACCAGCCTTCACATCAAGTTTGCAGATTCTGCACAGTATACATGTAACTGTACAATGCTGAATGAATAACAAGTGCAATGCAGTTCAGAGACAGCCATGCTATGTATCCAACCATGCATTATAGCTCATTTACCAATGTACACCAGTCAGAGGACAGCCAGTGCTGTGCAGCGGCACTCTGTGTATCCAAACCAACCATAGTTTATGTCATACATCTCAACCTGCATACATTTTAAATAGGTACAAAGGCCCTTACAAAGAATTTGGGCATCCAGTTAAAAAATGTAATAATCAAATAGCACATAACTCATCCTGCTCCCTGTAAGAATGTGGGATATTACTCAGAAACATTTTTAAAAATAGAGTGACAAAAATGATAGAAAGATATAATCACTTTATCAAAGACACAGTGTAAAATATGTAGACTTTATTTAACTGTATTGTAGAATTCTACCACACAAGGTAATGTATTATTGATTCTAAAAAAAGGGAGATGTAAGATGTGTGTCTCCTTTCTTTAAATTATTTATACCACTAATATGTTAGCCACATAGATTTCTGTGTACTAGATTGCTTCAAAAATCATGTGTGATAAGGAGGGATTCAGAAAATTGTGTGAAGGGATAAATCAAGCCAGGAAAATAAGAAGATCATGTGCAGGGGTAAATCAGGTCTGAAAAACAGGGATGCTCCTTCAAAATCTGGATAGCCGAGAGGTCTGGGGCATGTGCAGGGTACCACTTACCCATGCAATGGGTAAGATATCCAGGTACTTATGTACATGCATAAGTACATCCACACACAGACATACATACATACATATGTGCATATTCTCATACACATGTATACACACTTATATATGCATATGTGTGTGTGTGTGTGTGTGTGTGTGTGTGTGTGTGTGTGTGTGTGTGTGTGTGTGTGTGTGTGTGTGTGTGTGTGTGTGTGTGTATGCATTACTCTCATATCCAGTGGCACACACATGCAGTTAGCAAAACTGTATAACATATTGTGTAAGGCATTCCCATTGATCAGCTGTGGCAGCCACCTGTGAACAACCCTGTCATATTTTCTCCAAGAAGTAAGCTGTGGCTATACAGTAGCAGATGTCACATGGGTTCACAAGTTTAGAAAGGCAGTGTCATCAGCCATGGGGTACAAAGTTATAACAATCTGTGGATGTTTCTCTCTTCACGGAAATGATTAACAAGCCATATTCAGCACATAGAGTTTTTCACCAAGATATTCATATTTTGCATATTGTTCCAGCCAGTATGGGCCACACTGCATACAGCTTCTACAGTGGAGATGTTTACCTACAAGCAGACCTACAGCACCAAGCCCCATCCCACTAGCCTTATCAAATATGGAAAAGTCCCCAGCATTTCACACCAATAAATATCCCGTTGTCAGCCCATTAACAATGTTTACTATTTTAAAGGCTTTCACCTGCACTTTCAAAACAAATGATACACGTTAAAGAACTGATGAAAGAAGTTCTAAAATATTTTGAAGTGACCGGAAAAAATAAATTAAGAAAAATAAACAAATGTAGAAGGGATACTGTAACAAAACGTAATAGAACTACACATTGCAGTAGGGAGTCATAAAATAATGCTTAGCTTTAGAAGAAGGATGTTTTATCCAAATAGTTTTATATATCATCCCACACATCCTCTTCTATCTGGTTAAGAAATGTACATTTTTTCAAAACTACAGTATCAACTTCTCACTAGTATTTCTTATTGGTTCATTTTTTCTAACGTCTTTTTTTTCTCTGATCTACCCATATACTGCTTATTTGAATGCATTATCTATTTATGCTTCTTCCTTTCATGTCCATTACTTTTATACTTTCCCTTCTAGTCAGCTTTCTTTGACAGCTTGTCTCTGCAATCTTTCTCACTCTTTCTACCCCCAACTACCCATGCCCAGCATGCCTAGCATCGCACACATTTACAGGCTATCCATTTATAAATGTCATGACCTGCTTTGGTTGTTCTTTGTTCAGGAATGCAGATAATATCATATTCCTTAATCCCCGTCTGTAGAACCAGTCATTGCTGTCCTTGGCAGCTGTGTATTTATTCCTTCTTTCTACTAAACATTAGTTATTCTGTTAAACTCACATGCTGAGACATTCTCATTTTCAAACACAGTACAACTGTCTAGTCATTGTTAATGAAAATTATTAGGCAAATTCCATGCATACATAAACATGGTACTGTGTTTTTTTTCCCATCAATCAAAACATTAAGTCCGTAAAGCTAGAAAGAAGGTCTTGTCATCTGAGTGATTCTATTTAATCTTCCAGTAATATTAAATAATTACAGTAGTCTGAGATTCCTCAAGTTTGCCCTCCCACTATGTTTTGTTCATGCATGCTTTCACTTATTATGTGACATTTTACATAAACAAATTGTTAAACTCACTCAGAATTTAAAAATCATAACATCCTAGACATCTGTATAATTGTTTTGGCACACATTACAAAGATGGCTTTGATAGAATGGAAATGAACATCTTGTATGATATAAGCATTGCTGTTTTTATTCACACAGCTCTTTAATCAATTGAAAAATATACTTCAATGTAGCAGCTTTTTGTAACCAAAAATAATTAATGAACTGAATGACTTACCCAAAAAATATATTGCACAAACTATTATTTGAAAGTATGTTATTTTTTCAAGATTCTGATTATCAACAGTAATACATTTTTGTGTGTATTAATTTAGAACTCATGTTGCTGCCTGTTTTCCCAAGCTAGTTTAAAAATGTGATTACTGCATATTAAACAACAAAGCTTGCTTTGTGTTTTATAGGGACAGAGAAAGGCAGTAAATAGGTGTGTGTGTGTGTGTGTGTGTGTGTGTGCGCGTGTGTGTGTGTGTGTGTGTGTGTGTGTGTGTGTGTGTGTGTGTGTGTGTGTGTGTGTGTGTGTGTGTGTGTGTGCTTGCACTTGATATAACATTTCTGTTACTTAAGTCATACTTAAATATCTGTCTGGCTTTCTCTTCACAACAGGCCTCTTACCTGAACATTTTACACATCTTTGATAACTTTTCTTTATTCTTTCTGTAGGCACTGGATTACTGTACAGTACTGCCCCACCTACGGATGTCCATGTACCATAGCCTCTTCTTCCCATAATCCCATTATAATTATTAATAGTAGTAGTACAGTTCCCAAACCAAAAATTACAGCTATAAAATAATTATAAAAACAATATTCTTCCAACCTGATGTGTGACTGTGACCACTTTTCAAAGTGTTAATTGCAGTGGTAGTGCTGCGGTAGCGTTGTTGCCTCACAGTAAGACGTTGTCCTGTTCGATTCTCAGCTAGAGTGTCTTCTGTGTGGAGGCATGCGTGAATGGGCGTACCTTCGTTGAAGGTTGTGCATCGGGGCTGGCAACTTGGCATGTAAAAAATCTACTGCCAATCATTAGCGGACCGGAGTTCCGCTGTGGCGACCCCTAACCGGGAAAGCCGAAAGACACAACAACAACCTTGAAGGTACAGCTGCATCTATTGAATTTATCATCTGTGGGCTGCTTTCAGAAAAGTCAATCCTATTGCTTTGTGACATGTTGTAGCAAACCAGCAGGGAAAGCTTAATTAATTAAGATGTTCAAAGCATTGTACTGAGCTACAATGTATCTTACAACAGGACTGACTCAGGCTCAATGCATTCTTAGCCTTTTGTCAAATGGTACAGCTAAAAAATGTATATACAATAAAGGTAATATAAGTCTAAGATTTTCTTTACCTGCAGAGAGAACCTGTTAACAAGTGAAGACACTCAGAGTATCCAACATCTCACATCCTGCAGTATGCAATGCTGAGATGCTGGTGCATCTTAGCACTGCACAACTCAAGTTGTGAAATGTTCATTATATCACTTCAGTCACTAAGCAAAAACTTGATCATTTAGCTTACTTCAATGGCTAAGTGCAAAGAGCCTGCCCTAAATCATAAACAGTTAAATCCATTCTTTTTTTTAAATGACTGGTTATGCTTCATAACACATAACTGCATTTGCCCCTTCTGGTTAGGTGATGTTTTCTGAATCTGACCTTACGCCTCTGACCTGCACATATGCGAATGATGATTCAGGTCCTTAGACTTACATAGTTAACAAATATTTTAAAATGATGCCATACTGCTCAGTGAAGTCACTGCAATATCCTCTGATTTCTCAGGTGAACATATATTTCATTATATTATCAGTGGGTAGAAAGAATTAGTCTGGGCTTTGTCCCATGATAAAACAGAGTTTGAATTTTGAATGAGTAGTGTTTTCTGACATATTGATTCCTTCAAAAGTTTGTTCCCAAAGGTTATTTTTAGATCATTGGCATGAGCTTCCTACCAGCTCTAATCCTATCCACCCTTTTCCATTGCTCATAAAGATGGCTTTATTGCTCTTCCATGCATTTTTATATTCAGTGTCTGTGTTATCCCTATTTCCACTTCAGGGAAGCTGTTCCAGTCATAAACAGTCCTTAGTCTGAAATAATAGCTCTTTGTGCCTTACCTGTTCCCTTCAGACAGTACCCACTAGTTGTGTGCTCTTGTTTTCTTACATCTCCTTTTTGAAATGGGGTACTCACTGACTATGTGGGTTAACCTGAAATACTTGAACATTTTCTGTCATCTGCCTACTTTCTCAGGACTATACATGTTAAGGTGTTTAAACCTATGTTTCCATAGCCAAAGATTCTAACCATGCATATTTTTAATGTCTTCCTATGATCAATATCTCTCCTAACTATGTTGCGTTCTGATGAGTTCACCAACAATTTCTATGGTACTCTAGCACAAACTCATACTAAATGTCATAGAAGGGCAGTTATTTGTCATTGCTGTTGAAGCATCTTTCTACATATTCCAGTATTTGATATGCCTGCCTCGCTACTTTCTCACACTGTTAACTTAACTTATAAATCATGTCCTCTCACTACACAAACATTTCTTTTCTCATTATTAACTTGAGTTCAGCAGCTACATCCAAGACATAGATGTCAGATCTAAACTGTTTTTATTCATTCCAACACAGAATGCCAGAATTACCAAAACTCTAAAAAGAACTCAGGTCGTTCACCAGGAAGTTAAATTAATGTTTTGTGCTACAGCATGCATCTCCCTCATTCAACAGTACTAACTTTTAGATTAAACAGATGTTATGACCTCCTTTGACATAACCACATTTGAGAAGATTTATGAATCAGATATTAGAATATTATTGGAAAAAAGCACCAATAAACATTATAATTCACCTTTTACTGAAATGAAAGTACTGGCTGAGCAAGGTGAAAAACATTAGGATTATGAAACTGGATAAGGGGTGTGGGGTTGTGATAAGGAATGGTGAGGATTACAATGATCATATGACAATGTTGTTATCAGATAATAATTTGTATGAGATGCCAGTTTAAATTTGCATTTAAAATCATGAGTGACCTGAAGGATTTCATCTGATTGTTTTGGAGAAGCTAAAAAGTGTGAAATCTAGAGAAAATGTGATGTTAGTCACAGCTGACATCAGATATGTATAGACTATGATTCCCAAGATTTACATCTTGTTTATTCAACAGAAGTTTTAGTCTAGAAAGTGAATTGTCCAATGCAACTACTGAATGCTTTGTGAATACTGAAATACACTAATTAGCTTGGCAACAAAACATATTGGTTGTCAACCAACTATTGATTACAGTGTAAATGACAAGGCTATTCAAATATGATAGTGTAAAATTGGAACAAATTACAAGGAAATGATGATTTGCTTCCAGTAGTTGGTAGTAAACCCATGTTTTTTAAGAGACCACTTAAATGTTCCTTTCAAAGAGAGCTAATATTTCACTAAGTTTCCTACTGAGAATCCCAAGTGTCATAATTGCAGTTCTACAAGCCCAGGCCCAATTACAGTGGTGCATGCTTTTAATAGAAATATTGTCAGTAAAAAAACATTACATTTGTACCTCCCTAGGTGAAGTTTATTTAGCACAGTGTGATACCAAAGAGAATACTATGCTTGAACTGGCTATGTCACTGAGCTAGGTTTCACCTCTGTATAATATACCTAGTTTTGAGGAGTTATATGAGATACATGGTGGTCAAACTTTAACTGGTCATCTATGATGACATCCAGTAATTCTGAATGGTTTATTTGTTTTATCATGGTGTTTTTGGCAGAAACAATAATAAATAACATTGGTTTTATAGAGATGTGTTTTGGGGTAAAGTGTAGTATTTTTATTTTTTTTTAACTTCTTGAATACATTCACAATAGATGTTTTTCAAGGTACATAGGTATATACTAGGCCACCAGCCACCTGGGATTTTACACGCCTAGCTATGCAATCAACTCAGTTGTGTCTCTAGATGTCATGGGCATTTATTAGGAGGGGGGTATGTTAGGAAGTCGCATGAAGTTGAGTGGGGGATATGTTATTTTGGGCATTACTGTCTGCCTCTGTCTATCAGAATCAATAGGGCCGGACCCATGGTGAATTTCCAATTTCCAATCTATTGGTCAAGGTTACACTTAAATAGGGTTAAGGATGGACTCTGCTTCACATGGATGGGGTGCCTGTTCTAGATCATGGCGATCCTCTGAGACACGTCTGTCTCATAAACATATCACAAGCAAAATTTAAATCCTTGAATCTAGTGTTTTTTATGCTGCTTGTTTTGCAGATGTGCAAAAGGCCCATCAGAGATGGATCTGAGGATGTCAGGCACAGATCACCTCTCAGTAACCTGTAGGAAACAGAGTATATTGATAGGGCTTTAAGGCAATCCACACAGGACAATGTGTTTATACCCTGGATTTTCCTCATAAGAAACCTTTGTGGGCATTCCAAATGCTGCATATGTCTGGTCAAGCACATGCCGAAGGGGCATCATACCCAATGATGTGTTTGATAAGAGCTGAATAAAGTGGCACTATGACTTCATTGGACTTAGATGCCATGCCCTTACTTATAATTTGGGTCGCATAGAATGATTTTCTAACTACCTTGGACGTGTGTTAGTCAAGGACCAGATTACTGTCTACATATGTTTCCAAATCCCTGACTACCAGGTCAACTCTTAGGGATGTCTTATCAATGGAGTAATTCACCTAGGTGGCAGTTTTCCCAAAAGCTGCTTTAATGAATTTCTTGGCATTGAGCTTTAGACTGTGACTTTGCCACCAGTCTTTTGTTTGTGTTAGACCCTCTTGCAAGATGTTTGCCTTATTAGGGGAATCTATAACAGCTCCCAGTTTGCAGTCATCTGTGAACTTGTTCAGCCAAAAGCCCTTGACATTAGCCATTACCTCCAAGAAGTAGATGCCAAATAGGAGTGGTCCCAACATGGAGCTGTGTGATAACCTGCTGGTGACCAGTCTGTTAGTGGAGGTGGTGTCACCAATCCTGACTTCCAGGCTCCTGTCTGTGAGCCAGCTGACAATCCACTGAGTTATGTAGGGGTTTATACCCAGTTTGGTAAGTTTGTCAACTATACCCAAGTTGAATATTGTATCAAACACTTTAGCCAGGTCCAGGTAGGTTGGATGCACCATTTTCCCCTCACCCATTGCTTGGTTACCTTCTCAAAGAAGTCTCCCAGGTTTAGTAGGCATGATCATCCTTTGACAAAGTCAAACTGGATTGGGTCCAGTGTCTGAAGGTTGCCTATGTCTTTGTTGATCATTTCCATGATAATTTGTTCCATGTCTTTGCATATTAGACTAGTTAGACTAATAGGTCTACAGTTTTCTGGGTCAGTTGATGGACCACCCTTGAAAAGTGGGATACCGGTTGCAGTCCTCCATTCTCATGGCAAAAAGGCTATTTTGAGGTTATAGCTGAAAAGTGATTCATTTGTCCTGATAGGTAATGCTTCAAGCTATTTAGGAGGCATTCAGGGATACTGTTGGAGTCCATTGAGGCTGTGTTTTCGATCTTAGAGAGTGCTGCCAGGACCTGCTCACTATTAATAGTTCCAGGAGGAAGAGTTATACTAGTAGTTAATTCATGAGGGGAAAAGTTCAATCTGTTATCTCTTTCCAGACATATGTGCACCCCCCCCCACTTTATGCTCCACTGTAAAATTTTGTTTGTGTTTAGAGATCTAACTCTATCTACATATTCTCCTTACAGTGCCATTTTGTATTCTATTGACTTACAATGGTAATTTATATTGTAATTCATTAACATAGTATGTTATAGAATTATATTATGAACTGTCAGGTACATGTAGGTCATTGTATTATTCCAGTTGCCTCCTCCTGCTGTTATGGACTCCGCTATGCTGGTTCCCTACTGTGCTCCTCCTTTGTTTGGATGGGCAGTGTCTCTGCAGATGTAGTACCAGGGTAACATTACCTTCCTAGTGGAAATTGTTCCCAGTGCTATCTCATGTTTTTCGGACTCTGGCCCTATAAAAAGTTCATAGTATGATGAAAAACATGCATTTTCAGTTTTTGAGTGGTGTCCTTTAAAAAAGTTTGATTACTGATAGTAACAGTTTGGTCAATTCTGTTGGAATTCTAGATGAATCCTATTAATCTCATTTCTTTATATGTCTTTCATTTTCGGAGTACTTTCAAGACATTTTCCTCTGTGAAAGGATTTGGATTACAACCCATCCATGACATTACTACTTCCTGCTTATAGTGAATATCCATTCTCTTTTTCATAATAGGTTCATAGGTAAGTACTAGGCTATCGGCCCTAGGGCCTATGTAAGCCTAGCCAACAAGTTTCCCTGGCTTTCGCCACCCAAGGATGTAATTACTGGGCCCCTATCTTGCAGGGCCAACAAAGTGATTGCTGGTGTGAATTTCCTATTACCCATCCACTCATCGAGATTTTTCTTGAAGAGGGCTAGTGATGAACTCTGCTTGACATAGGTAGTCTGTTTCAGAGTATGGGAAGTCTCTGGGACAGAAATCTATCCCTCCAGCATGTTCTATTAATTGTGGTGATGAGGTTTAGGTCTCTGAAAGCTTTCATTTAGCAGTCATGTTTTTTGCCCTGCACTGCTTTACTATTTAAATTCCTGACCCCACCTTCTCAAATTTTCCTTACTCTCTTATATACCATTCTAAGGAATTTCATTCTATAATGAATGGCAGTTGCAGTCTCCTTCAGCTCAGACATTGTGTTTCTGCTTACCTGCTTTCATCTGTGTTAATTTGCAAACTTTATTGTCCCTGCTTGCTTTACTTCCTTACTTTCTAAATGCCATGTTTTAGCTTCACATTTGAAACTATCCCATATAATTCCTTATTTTAGATTAGTAAATTTCTTTTGGGTATAGGTTGGTTTCATCTATGGTGGCAGTTCTTTATGTGTTCCTTTTCCTCCTTTACGCTTCTTCATTCTTATTAGCTAAGGTATTTCTGAAACAGGTACAGGCTGAAGACATTGTCATTCTGAGGTCCATAGATTGTTAATTCCTTTTGAACTGAATATTTCTTTAAGTTGAAAGGGAATAACACTATTAGTTGAACATTTTTTGAAAGTTGATACTCAGTACAATAGCTAATAGTTGTGTCCCTGTCCCAGTTTGAGAAAAGTCGCCCCAAGATTGCTCTTTGCCCTTCACTAATTGTATGAAACCCACCTCTTTATGTGGCATCAAGAATGATTCTTCTATCACGGTATGGCTGTTATCAGGACCTTCTTTTTTACAAGTTCCATACCAAATTTCCTGATCACCAATATCCCCATTTCTCTGCCATGCTGCATATATTTCCATGATTTTCTTATATTCTCCCCCATAAAATGGATTCTTTACAAAAGAACTTCCATGTGGCCTCTGGTGTTTTCACTTATCCTTGATGACTTGTATTTTCTGTTGCTTTGATCATTTCTCTTATACATGTCATACAACCTTCTCCTGTTTTATATATCCCTTGTGTATGCCTACCTTGTATGTCTTATTATCCTTATTTTCCAGTTATGGATCTCCATGTGCAATTTTGTTTATGTCGCATTATGCTAGGTATATATTTTGTTTATCCTTTTTCTCATAAAACAGTTGTTCTTGCTCTTTTGTTGCTTCACTGTTGCCATAGGTGTTTTAAAGAGAAGTCATTTTCCATGTATTTTACTGTGTTTATTTGCCCTGCTGTACTGCTATGATGGTCTCCATTTTTATGAAAGGAGAAGTTGGATTCCAGATGACAGTCTATTTAGGTGCTTGTTAATGAAACTGTTAAAACTGTCATCTGGAATCCAGCGTCCCTTTTCAAAATATGCAGATCATCATAGCAGTATAGGTGTCTCTACTTACCTGAGGTACATCCACAGGTCTTCTGTCTCCTTCTGCAGTCCTCTGTCCCTTTTCCAGCTAAATTATTAATCCATATACAACAGTGACACAACTCATCCTGCATTGTCCAGGGCACTCCCAGAGTCATGAGGATTAGCACTATGTCCTTGATAGCCACAACTTATAGCATCCCTGTTTCTTACAAGACCCAGTTCTACCCTCCTAACTGTTTATTTCCCCAAAAGTAGAATATACTTCTTCTGGACGTACTATGAGTGATCCCTCTTCACTCATTTTTCTCATCTTGTGATTCATCCTTTCAGGACTCAGGCATGTTTGGGAAAAGATAAAAACTATGAAATGATGTGCTATGAAGTGTTTATCTCTGCTTACGAAAATGCATTGTGCTTCAATTGTGTTTCAGTACCCTTTGAGGTAGCCACGGCTGGGCTTTCTGGGTCCTTGGTTGGGGTTCCTTATTGGAAGTATGAGTCCTGTCACATCAGAAATTCAACAGCAATTCTGATCAAAACAGGGAATTCTATAGTATGCTATTCCATTACATTTTAAGCAATTTATGAAGGTGCTTTCACACCCTTACCCAGCAATATGGAGGGCTGCATCCCCTGCATGACTGCAGCATATATATACTGACTTCCAGATCACTGTCCCTGATACAAGAGTGAATACCTGCACCCATGCGACTTATGTATACAAATGATCAGATCATGGGACTTGATAAAAGGTTGAATAATTGCACCCCTGCAACTTATATACACTCACTTTCAGATCTCAGTACCCAGTACAAGTGAGGATACCTGCACCCCTGCTACTTATATATAATGACCTTCAGATCACAGTCCCTAATACAGGGGTGAAAACCTATGCCCCAGTGACTTATATATAGTCTCTTTCAAATCACAGTCCCTGATTCAGGGGTGAACACCTGCACCCCTGTGACTTATATATTTTCAGATCACAGTTTCTGATGCAGGGTTGAATACCTACACCCCTGTGACTTACACACACTGATGCTAAGAGCATGGTCCCTATTGTAGGGGTGAATACTTGTAGCCCCATGACTTACACACTGACGTTTATAGCATAGTTCATGATACAGGGGCAAATACTTGCACCCCATGACTTCCAAACAAATAATGATGTTCAGAACCCAGTTACCGATGCAGGGGTGAATTTCTGCACCCCCATGACTTCCACACACTGACAGTCAGAGGACGGTCCCTGATGCAAGGTCAGATACCTGCATCTTGTGACTTCCATACACATTGACTTTCAGAGCATGTCCTTGATACAGAGTTCAATATCTACACCCCCTCTGACTTCACTACACTGACTTTCAGAGCACAGTCCCTGATACAGGGTTGAATACCTACACCCCTGTGGCTTCCACACAATGATTTTCAGAGCACTGTCACAGATACACTGGTGAATGCCTGCTCTCCTGTGACTTTCAAAGCATGGTCCCTGGTACAAGGGAGAATACCTGCAACTACTGTGAATTCCATACACTGTTTTTCAGACCATGGTCCATGATACAGGTGAGAGTATTTGCACCCCCTGTGACCTCCCTACACTGACTTTCAGATCATGGTCCCCAGTACAAAGGCAAATAGCTGCATCCCCTGTGACTTTCATACACTGATTTTGAGAGAATGGTCCCTAATGAAGGGGCGAATGCCTATGCCAGTGAGACTTCCATACACTGACTTTGAGAGCACAGTCCCAAATACAGGGATGAATGCCTGCACCCCTGTGACTTACACATGGTCTGACTTTCAGAGCACGGTCCCCAACGCATGAGTGAATACCTCCACCCCTGTGACTCACACACACTGACTTTCAAAGCACAGTACCTAATACAGCGTTGAATACCTGCACCCCCTGTGACTTACACACATTGACTTTCAGAGCATAGTCCCATATTCAGGGGTGAATATCTGCACCACCGTCACTTCCACAAAGTGATTTTCACAGCAATGTCCCTGCTGCAGTAGCAAACAGCTGCTCCCTGTTACATACACACACTTACTCTCATAGGACAGTCCCAGATGCAGGGACAAATACTTATACCCAGTGACTTCCATACCATAAGTTTCAGAGTCTGGTCTCAGATGCTAGGGTGAATACCTGCATCCCATCGATGTTCATACACTATCTTTCAGAGCATGGTCCCTGGTGCAGTGGTGAATACCTATACCCTGTGACTTCTATACAAAACCTTTAGAGTACTGTCCCAAATAAAGGGGTGAATACCTGCAACCCTATGACATATACACACTGACTTTCAGAGCACATGCCCAACACAGGGTTGAATACCTGCACCCCTGTGATTTATACACACTCAGACATTCAGAACACGTTCCCAATACACAGGTGAATACCTGAATCCCTGTGACATACACACACTAACTTTCAAAGTATGTTTACAGATACACAGATGAACACCTGCACCCCTGTGACTTCCATACACTGACTTTCAGATCATGGTACAATACCTGTTACAAGGTCAATTACCTACACCCCTCTGACTTCTATATAATAACTTTCCAATCATAGTACTTGCTAAAGGGGGTAAAACCTCCACCCCTCTGACTTATACTCAGTGACTTTCAGATCATGGTACCTGTTACAAAGGTGAAAAAATAACAGTGGAGAATCCTCAAAATACAGAAACATTCCTACAATGGGACCAGGCCAGTCCCAGGGGGAGGATGACCCCCCCCCCCCGTTGTAGAAGGAAGTAGCATTCCACAAAAATCACAAAAACTGATAGGCCACAGAAGAGCCATAAAGACAACAGAGTGGACTATTGAGGATATGAAAGAAATTATGTATTATTACTATTATGCAAAAAGTCCAGAATTTTCCAGACACAAGACTTACAAAAAGATTAAGAGAGAAATTAGAGGAAAAAAAATACTTCCACAATAAAAACTGTCAGAAGCTTCAAATAAAAATTTGTGTTCATTACTACAACATATTTGTGAAAAACATTATATAGACCAAGAAACTTTGATCTTTTTGAAAAAAGAAGCATCTGATGAACTACAAAAATATAAACAACAAAACCTAGCGATTTTTGAAAAGTATAAAAAAAAATATGGACATGGGAAAGAAAGAGAGATTTGATATGGCACAATATTTATGCAAAGTCGAAAGTCAAATTAATGAATACAAAAAAGGCAGCCCCAAAGGTATTCAAAGAGAAATACAGGGAAAGGCATCCAGATAGGGACATTTTCACAATAAAAAATATCACAAAGAGGGAATGTAGAAAAGAAGATTAGTAAAGGATAAGTTAAAAAAATCAAAATTAAAGTTATGGTATGTCTGCGAAGTGAAGGATTTGATGTAGAAGGCCTAACACAGGCTACATCACAGCGTGATGGAATGAGTCCCCAATGTAAGGAGAAATAGGAACATCAGGAGACATCTGAGAAGAAATACAGACATGGGAAAGAAAAAGAGATTTATTTATTGTAATATTTACACAAAGGAGAAAACAAAACTAAACAATACAAAAAGAGCAGCACCAAAGATATTTGAAGAGAAATACAGGCAAAGGAATCTGGACATGGAAAACTTTACAATACAAAAAATAAGAAGACAAAGGGGAAAAGCAGAAAAGAAGATTAGTAATGGAGAAGTTAAAGAAGTAGTAACTGAGGTTATGGAGAACCTGTGAAGTGAAGGGTTCAGTGTAGAAAATCAAACTCAGAAAGGACCATAGCAGGATAGAGCAATACACATCCAAATTAAGGAGAAACCAGTGAAATTGGAAGTAATTGGTAGGCTGCCACATGAAGATATTTTGGAGCCTTTCACAGGAAACCAGTATAAATGTCCACTTGAAGCTGGACAGCAAGGGAAGGAACAGAAAACTGTGGCAACTCTGACGCAGTCAATGTTGAGGTGTGATAGGCCAGTGAGTTCCCATATGACAGAGCAACAGATGACACAGGATGAAATTAAAATGAATGTATCACAGGAATATGCTATAGAACTTTCTATAGAATGCCTGCAGGAAATGGAGAACAAAAAATGTGCCCTCAGTTTAGGGAGATAGGGATGGTATAATGTTTAAGGTGTTGATCTCACAAACACAAGGAATCGGGTTTGATTCTTACCTCTGGAAGGGAAATTGCCTAGGCTTAAAATGGTCCACAAGGGCAGCTAGCCTAGTACTTACCCATGAAAAGTATAGTTGTATAAATTCTTACCATAACAGTAGATGTCCTTCTCTTCACTGTGTAGCCCAATGTCTGGCCAGTATACCAAAAGATGAACATTAGCTAAGAGAAGAGTTGCTTGATTTAATAGCGATAGATAGACATATTAAGATCAATGAAAGAAAAAGACTACAGAAGGTCAATAAAACCCAGAAAGTTAGACATCTGTTAAAACAAATGAACACAGTAATTAGGACTGTCAATAGCGATCCATGCGATATAACAGAAGTAAACAGGTTATATTACTATGCAGCTAAATTAATAACAGAATTCTACCACAAGAACACAGGGTAGTAAGGGAAAGGAAGTGAAGAAATCGAATAGTCATAGAAGTATTGAATAGAGAAACCTATAAAGCAATTAAGACAAGAAGTGCCACTGTTAGAAGAGTACAGAAGAAGAAATATATCGACAAAAATATTCAGAAAGATAGACGTGATAAAAGCAATGTGCAGTATTAGAACAGATCAGGATTTATCATGCACTATCCCAAATAATAAATTAAAAATATCAGCACAGGCAGAAAAACTTAGAAGATACACAGATAAATATAAAGGAAAAGTAAAAAATAACCAATTTATTGATGACCCAAAAAGGTTTTATAGAGAATTGGGAAACAAGGTAAAAGAAATTAAAGACCACCAAAAAAAAGAAAAAATAGCTACATTTTGGAGAAGTATTTATGAAGATCCTGTGGAACATAACAAAGATGCTAAATGGATAGAAGAAGTAAAAAAAAAAAATAAGAAGTTCAAAGGTATAGGATATGAAATGTGATGAAGTAACAGCCAAAGAGATTGAAATAAAGTTAAGAAAAGCCTCTAATTGGAAAACCCCAGGCCCAGATGCAGTACCTAACTTCTGGTTAAGAGTATTAACATATTTGTATGAAGATTTAGCCATGAGTAAGAACTGTTTACATGTGCACCCCGAACAGACACCAGCCTGGCTAACAACAGGAAAAACAATGCTCCTACTAAAGAGTAAACCTGCAAGCTATCCTAAAAATTATAGACCAATAACTTGCCTTCCGATGATGTATAAACTATACACTGGAATTGATGCCAACAGAGTTTATAGTCATTTAGAAGAAAATTAAATGATTGCGATAGAACAAAATGGTAATAAAAAAGTCATATGGAACAAAGGATCATCTGTTGCTAAATAAAGTCATAATGGAGAACTGTAAAAAGAGGACGAATCTAAGTACGGCATGGATTGACTACAAAAAAGCATTTGGCAGTATCCCCAATTCACGGATAAAAGAGTGCTTAAAAATGTATAAGATACACCCTACACTGATGGATTACATTACAGTGACTATGAAACAGTGGCAGACCACTTTGCAATTAAGCCATGATAAAGGACAAATTATTATTCCAGGGATATTCCAGGGTCACTCCCTGTCACTGCTGCTATTCTGTCTTGACCTTAACCCATTAAGCTGTTTACATAACAGATTAGGCCATGGCTATAATTTGGCTCCTAGAAAACAACAAAGTGTAAAGACTTCTCATCTTCTCTTTGTCAATGATTTAAAACTGTACACCTCATCAGACGAGGAACTGAAAGCACAACTGCAAGTAGTCAAAACTTTTTCAGATGGGGCGTGGCCAAGGATGAACACAGGATAGCAGCAGATTTCTTCAGCTCCACCAATTTCATTACACTGACAGGAATTAATTACTTAAAAAATTAATTTTTGAAGTAATTTTCTTTCTAAATATGTTTGTTTTATATAGTTCTTGAACTATATCTAAAAAAGAAAGGAAATTTTAACAATATTCCTGTCAGAAATCACATTGGAAATTTTCCTGTCAGTTTATCAGTCTGAAATGAGTTCCAGTAAGACAAATTCTCAAGACTCCAGCATCAAGAAAGAACTTCAGTCTCTGATAACTATAATCCAGCAACTTACTGCCAAGATGGATACAATGGATACTAAAATTGATACCTTCATAGAAAAAACTACAAAACAAATAGACTTGTTACATATAGACCTGCAACAACAGAAGATCCAGATGACAGGCATAGAAGAAGCTGTGAATGACATGGAAAATAGAATCCAAGAAGAGGAAATCAACATTGAGTTTCTGCTGAAACAAAATATACATTTACAAACAAAGCTGGATGACTTGGAAAATAGATCTAGGCGCAATAACATTTGGATTTTTGGACTGCCAGAAAATATTGAAGGTAACAATATTACTTATTTTTTAACAACATGGCTCCCTAAAACTTTAGACTTACCAGAAGCATTTTCTTTTGGTATCGAAAGAGCACATAGATCTATAGCTAATACTAAATCTAATAAAAACTATCCTAGATCAGTTATAGTTAGATTTTTATCATCTTTTGATACAGAGATGGTTCTTAAATCTGCTTGGGCTAAAGCTCCTGTTAAGATTAATGAGACAACTGTGCGTTTTGACAATGACTATTCTTCCTTGGTTATAGCTAAAAGAAAAGTTTTTCTGCCACTAATAAGGGAGCTTAAAAAAGCACAGTTTAAAACATACCTTCTGTTTCCTGCCAAGTTAAAAATCTTCCTTCCTGATGGTCCTAAAAGTTTTGATGACTTAGACTCTGCTTTACTGTTTATCAAAAAAAATAAGATTTTGGATAAAATAGAGGAAATGGAATGGACTAGTCCTTCATTAAAGAGACTGGCAACTGAAACTTTGTGGAAGACTTCTGAGAAGAAGAAGAGACTAAAGAACAAATGATTTGTTCTATGTTTTTTTCTTTTTTTTCTCTCATCATTTTACTTCATTATTAATCTTTTTAAATATAGTTCCTGCATTTCCAGAAAGCCACAAATGTTCTGAAAAAGATTTAATCAAAGTTATTCTCTGTGTGCAAAGAAATGTTTTGTTTCATAACCAGTCAAAATATCTGAGGAACTAATAACAAGCTATTATTCAATTTGTTTCTCTTTCTGAAAAAGAGAAGTAAGGTCAGTAATTTGATACATTTTTTTTTTTTTTTCTCCTTTTCTTCTTTTTCTTTGTTTAAACAATGACATTCTATTTAGATTATGTAGTGGGTAAAGGGTGGGGGAGGGCAGAGAGAGAAGAGTAATGAAAATATGATAAATGGAATAATAACATATTTATTCCTTGTAAAAAGTTTATATGTTCTTCAAATACTATTCCTAATTATACTTTCTTGATTATACTGCTTATGCTTGTTTGTAAATAATATGTCATGCTTTAACTAATAATAATTAGAACTAAATAATAGCAAATAATATGTTTTGTTTTTAACTCTATTGATATAAACAGTAAGTAATATTCCATTGTATATACTTCTTATAGCTTTCTCTTACATTTTTTTTTATTTCTGCCTTACACTCTTTTATTTTCTACTCTCTTTTTCTTTTCTTTATTCTTTCTCTTTTTATTTTTTTCTCATATTAATATATAGAAATGCTTTTGATCATATAGACACAGTAAATAATAAGATTTGCATAAAAATTGAGTTGGGACAAAAATATTGAGTTTTATTACCTATTAATAACTTTGGGCTTAATTTCATTTACATAGAGGCTGTAATAACCTGTAAAATACATTGCGAAGGTTTTGTCATGTTTAGATGCATTTACACTGCTAAATGAATGTTTGTCACTAGTTTTTAACAAGTTTCGCGCCAAAATGTTAAGGGAGACAATCTGGGATGTGGGCTACCATATGAACAGTGTCCATGAGCTGTTTCAAAAGCTTCAACTCTCAGAATTCTCACAGAGAAGCTGAAAGCAGTCAATCTGACCTTTGTCCCAGATATCACACTGACACATCACAGATTCAGGAAGAACACTCTACCAGGAAGTAGAACTGATGCAAATGTGACTATGTGAAGGAAAATGAACTCTTTGACATTTAAATGTGAGTTATTTTATATAATTACTTAAATATCTATGTTATAATTCATAAAATATGTCAGTTATAATGATTTTAAATGATGCAGTTTCTTGTAGTAAGTAAATGTCTTATTTTAGAAGGCATAGAAAATGAAACATTTATTCAAGTGTTTTTGAAAATCTACTTGACTGCAGCATACTAATCTGTGTTCAAAACTTATGTTCCAAACATATACATTACTATAACTCATTTAATTCATCTGATTGACAAGCATAAATAACTTTATAACTCTATTCTGGAAGAAATTGTCTTGTGATATATTTTAAAGCAGTAGTATAGACATACAAAATACAGATGTTTTTTTTTTTACAATAATGCAAGTGTTTTTGAGAATTTGCATAACTATGCAGTATGATTTATAACAATTTCTATAAATATAATATTTTATTCTATTGACAATAATGAGTATGAGTAAAATGCTCATATACAAGCAATTCAAGTTTTTTTTTTCTGGAAGCTGTTGACTGCATTTACATGACAGAAAATAAATGCATCTTAATATATGTAATGTCTGAACCATATTAGCTAAAGTTTTTGATTTAAATGAATGTTAGAACTTATTTTTACATACTTTGAATAAATTAATATGTAAATATGCCTTCCTTTTTTTTCTCTCTCTTTCTTTCACTCTCTCTCCCTCTTTCACGTCTTTTATTTCTCTATCTCCTCTTGGTTCCTAATATCAAGTTTATTTGAATGCTATTTGAATACAAGTGTATTATATTACATAGATGTATATAGTAGTATGAATAGTTTTTTAAAAAAAAAAGTTTATTTTAGTTTATATGATGCTGTTTTATCAAATGTCTAGTCTTGTCTTGCTAGATAATTGAATTGAAAGCTGTTAATTTAAGTTAAATATAACCAGTATTAAATTGATAAGGTAGTAGCTGAGGTACTGCTGCTTAGGGTAGGGGGTTAACTTGAGTGGTAAATACTACTCTAAGTTGGAGTTTTTAACTCCAGGCTGGATGCAAGGTTTAACCCTTACATTATTTTCACTTGTTCATTGTTATATGTATATAGTTTTGACATCCACAATATATTTTATACACTCATTGTCACTACAAACAAAATTGAATCCTATACAAAATCCCATAAGAGATTCAATAAATACAGCCATATTTAAAGGTACACCTAAAGGAGGAGATGTAACATTACTTATGTTGTTATTTGTTATTTTGATCATAAGATTCTTAATTTTTAAAAATGCCAAATGACATCTTTAAAAGGAATTTCTTTAAACATTAATGGATTGAATAATCCGTGTAAAAGGGCAAGCCTAATAAGATACATTAATTTACATAAGGCCAACTTAGTCTTCCTGCAAGAAACCCATCTCTTGAAAAAAGATATTGATAAACTAGCCACAAACAAATATACAGTATTGGTTAGTTCAGAGCACACTCAGAAAAAAAGAGGAGTGGCCATTTTATGGAATAAAAGTATGCCCATTCCTAAAACCATTAAGTCTTATCAGGGTGACAAAGGAATGTTTTGTAAGGTTACAATACAAATTAATGGGAAGACTTACACTTTAATTAATGTATATTGGATACCTGGAATTGGTATTAATACAGTGAAACATCATCTTGATAAGATAGTACAGTTTTGTACCTACCATAAATGTAGATGTTCGAGGATTCCATTGCTGCAGTCCTGACTATTGGGTATAGTCCGCGTCCCAGTCGGCCCGAATACCAGAGTATAAGGCTGACGTCGGTCAGGGCGCATTAGACTGACGTCAGTACGTCAGGGTACTAATGCGCATGACCGACGTCATATCCTCAGTCTTTTCTTGCCCCAGATGTCAGAAGACCCAAAAAGACAAGTTCCCAAAACAACCTGCACCAAAAACATGTATAATATATACAACCATATATACATATATATATATATAAAATATAAACATGTAAACTCACCTACACAACCACCCCTAAACACAGAGGGGAAGGAGGGAGGGTAATTGGACTGCAGCAATGGAATCCTCGAACATCTACATTTATGGTAGGTACAAAACTGTACTATGTTCTTCGTCTTCCATTGCTGCAGTCCTGACTATTGGGTAGAATCCCAAAGCAGAGGTAAGGGAGGCTGGCAAATTATAAGGTAGCAGGAGCTGACAACATGCCTTGTAAAACAGCTGTGGCAAAACCAGCCCTAGTCTTAGAGTATATAGG
Organism: Protopterus annectens; assembly: GCF_019279795.1. Classification (NCBI taxonomy): domain Eukaryota; kingdom Metazoa; phylum Chordata; order Ceratodontiformes; family Protopteridae; genus Protopterus; species Protopterus annectens. The sequence goes on along the minus strand of NC_056729.1, from coordinate 274,812,277 downwards.
CAGGTGATAATGCCTAGAGAAAGTATGCACTGAACTCCAAGTAGCTGCTTCCAGAATATCCTTAGTTGCCACCCCTTAGAAATGCTGTTGAAGTGGCAGTAGCCCTAGTGGAATGAGGCCTAATCCCAGCTGGAACCTCTTTGCCATGATGGGAATAACAAAATGCAAAAGCCAATCCACCTAGAAATAGTTTGTTTTGACACAGGCTTGCCCTGTGAACCCAAAGCAAAAGAAACAAGTAACTGCTGAGACTGCCTAAAATTCTTAGTCCTGCTCAAATAATAACGCAATTGCCTGTGTACATCTAAAGTGTGCAAAATCTTTTCCCCTTTATTCTGAGGATCTGCAAAAACGTAGGCAAATGAATAGTTTGGTTTAAAGCCACACTAGAAACCACCTTAGGCATAAAGGAAGGATTAGTGCGTAATGATACCCTGTCCTTATGGAAAATCAAAGGGCTCTACTGCCATAAGGGCCTGCAATTCAGACACCCTTCTTGCAGAAGTAATAGCCAACAGAAAAGCAGTCTTCCATGACAAATATTTCAATTCAGCAGTAGCTGCAGGCTCAAAAGGTTGTAGAGTAAGTTTTTCCAACACAAAATTGAGATCCCAAGCAGGAGTAGGAGCTCTAATGGGGGTCTTATATTCTTTGCCCCTCTAAGAAACTGCTTGAACAAAGGATGCGAAAACAAAGGTGGGTCACAATCATAGTGAGCTGAAATTGCTGCAGCATGAATCTTTATGGAAGAGAAGGACAAACCTTTGTCCAATAATTCAGTAAGATATTGAAGAGCCACACTCAAATTAGGCTCTGAAATCTCCAAATTCTTTGCTGTACTCCAAAATAAAAATCTCTTCCATTTTTCTGCGTACACTCTCCTAGTACTAGGCCTTCTAGCTTCCATAATCACATTTAAAACTTGTTGAGGAAGCTGAGACCTGCTGTGCTTCACCACAGAATATGCCAAGCTGTGAGATGAAGAGATTGAAGCTTGACATTGAGCAGATGACCGTCCTTCTGAGATAACAGATGAGGAATCAGAGGTAAAGGCCATGGAGGCTTCTTTACAAGACTCCGTAGAAGTGGGTACCAGTGTTGCCGAGGCCAATCAGGAGCTATCAAAATCATCCTTGGCCTGTCTTGTCTGACCTTTAATAATACCTTTGGAAGAAGAGGCAGAGGTGGAAAGGCATAGACATGAAGGTTTTTCCAACTGAAAGACAGAGCATCCACTTTCCAAGCTGTGTGATGAAACCCCTTTGTGCAATACTTTGGCAGCTGGTGGTTTAGTGGAGAAGCGAACAGATCTATGTCTGGAGTTCCCCATGACACTGTCAATTTCTGAAATACATGAAGATCCAGTTTCCACTCGTGGGGATCCATGATTTGTCTGCTTAATACATCTGCTAGCGGGTTCTGTGCTCCTGGCAGAAACCTTGCCTGAAGAGTTAGTTGCAGGCTTAACGCAGTCTCCCATGAAATCATTGCTTGCCTGCATAGAGGATAAGAATGTGTTCCCCCTTGCTTGTTGATGTACCACATGACAGTTGTGTTGTCTGTTAGAATCAACACCTGCCCTGGAAGAAGTAACTCCTTGAAAGCCATCAATGCAAACTGGACTGCTAACATCTCCTTCATGTTGATATGTAGATGCTGTAGTCTGGCAGGCCACTTGTCTTGTATCCACTTTCCATTTAGATGAGCTCCCAAGCAGTGTCCGAGGCATCTGTCGTTAAAATCTGACTCGCCTCTGGCGGGTCACAGAGAGTCCCTTGTTTAGGTGACATTCCTGAGCCCACCACAAGAATTCCTTTTGAAGGCAAGGTATTATTTGAATGACAGTGTCCAAATCTTGGCAGTGCTGTGTCCATACATTTTTGAGATACCATTGCAGCTTCCTCATATGCAGTTTGGCATTGGGAAGCACCAGAATACAAGATGCCATGAACCCTAATGCTTGAAGGACTGTCCTTGCAGTCAGCACGGACTGATGAGATAGTTGATGGAAGTAAAGTGACAGACTCTTTTGTTTGTCCGGGGTTAAAAAGGCCATCTGGGCTGCTGTATTCAGTCTCACACCCAGAAAGCACATGTCTTGAGAGGGTACTAGACTGGACTTTATTTCGTTCACAGAATACCCTAGGCATCTTAGCACTGCTATGACATATTCCAGATGTTGTAGAAGGTCTTCCTTTTCTTGAGCCAGAATCAGGCAGTCGTCCAAGTAAGGATAGATTTGAATGCCTTGAAGCCTGAAGTAAGCTATCACTGGAGCCAGAACCTTTGTGAATACTCTGGGCAGTAGATAAGCCAAAGGGCAATGCAGAGAACTGATAATGAAAATCTCCAGTTCGAAACCGCAGATACTTTCTGCAACTTAGCCTTATAGGCACATGAAGGTAAGCTTCCTTGAGATCCAAAGTTACCATCCAGTGATCCTTGCCCAGCAGAGGTAACAGTTGCTGTAACGTCAACATCTTGAACTTGGGAATGTCCAGATAAGTGTTGAGGATAGATAAATCCAAAATTGGTCTCCACGTGTTCCCCTTCTTTGGTACTAGGAACAGGCGAGAATAAAATCCGAAGCCCCTTTCTGATACAGGGACTGGCTGAATGGCCCCTATCTGGAGTAACTGAGAAACTTGCTTGTGAGCCTCTATTCTTTGTGGCGGAGGAACATCTGGCATGCCTTTGAAAGGGGGCATTGTGTGGAAATAAAATCTGTAACCGTGATGAATGATATCCAGCACCCATCTGTCTTGAGTGATTAAATCCCAATTTTCTTTGAAAAGAGACAGTCTTCCTCCCAAAGGAGCTGCCAGACGAGAATCCACTGGCAGCTGAAAAGGCAGGTCATTGGGTCTGCTTACGAAAGGACTGACCCCTGCCCTCACCAGAAGTCTGAGCAGGTGAACTCTCTGATCTAGGCCTAAATGAACCTTGAGCCCTGCCCCTACCACGTCTAGACCTACCCCTAGACTGGGAACCATAAGCAGGATATGTCCACCCCTTAGCAGGCCAATTTCTACTAAACTTGGAGGCTGCACCTGCAAAAAATCTTTAACAGTCTGCATAGACTTAGCTTTGTCTTCCATTTTCTTTAAGACTGCTTCCACAGGCGGTCCAAACAACACATCAGACTGTAAAGGAGCATCCAAAATCCTGGTCTTAACATGCTCAGCTAAATTCTGATCCTTCAACCAGGCATGTCTGCGAAGAACAGAACTAGTAGCAGCCACCCTCGAGGAGGCCTGAACAGCATCAAAACCACACTGCAAAGAATGCTTACCCACTTGTTCAGACACATGAACCAAATCCAGCAATTCTTTACACTCAATACCTTCCGCCAAAGCATCCACCTTAGATTTCAATTGTGAAAGGAGATAATTCTGATATTTTAGCATGTGAAACTGACAATTCAACGCCCTCATGGCTAGAGTGGAAGAAGTATACACTTTCTTACCCCACCTATCCAAAGCCCTTACCTCTTTATCAGAAGGTACAGGATTTTTAACCACAGAAGCTTTAACACCTTTAGGCCCCTGAGAAATAGTTTCTGGGTCCGCCCTAGGACTCTTAAACAAATACTTATGAGCTTCGGGCACCCTATAATACCTATCAGGCTTAACAGGAGCAGGAGGCAAGGAGTCAGGGTTCAGGGAAGCCTCTGCAAAACATCCTCCACCACATTCAACACAGGAGGAATAGCTAAGGGCCTATGCTGGGGTAAAAACAAGAATTCCCTAAGCCTTTTCCTGGAATCAGAGTAATCCTGGCCTTCCCATTTAAAGTGCTCCCTCATGGAGTGAAGAGTCTCTGAAAATGAAAAATCCTCAGGAGGAGAAGCTGTAGGAGTGGAATCATCCACATCAGAATCAGAATAAGTAGGAAACTCTTGTAAGTCTTCCACAGAAGACTCTGAAGCCTGTGAACACTGTTCAAAACTATCAAACTCCTGTTCCACCCTAGGCCTCTTATCAGGCGGGGCATAGAACCTCTAATTAGAGTAATCAAATCTTCAGCCATTTTAAGCATATGTTTCTTAGGCACAGAGCCCGAAATGCTAGGAGAAGCCCCCACAGAAGCTGAACTTGGCCTACCTCTAAAAGAAGCTTTGGCAACAGAAGGAGAGGCCCTAACTACCTTGGGAAGAGAGGGAAGAACAGTTACCTCAGAAGCCCCCTCAGCCTGGCCTACCTCCTGAGAAGGCACATCCTGTAACAATAAAGTATCCGCCTGAGACTCCATGGAGACTCCTGGCAAAACCTCTGGCTCCACTGAGCCTACTAAAGAACCGACGTCCGGGACTGCCGGTTCCTCACCCCTAGGCTTCACTGTTTTGTCCTTGCGCTTCTTGGATGAAGCGGGCCGGAGCATCCGACGGCATATTATAATTGCAACGCTTTCCAAACACTAACCTAGCACAATCTAGCCTCCTCTTAATAGTGCGCTTGTTAAATCTAGCACAAGAGCGGCAACCAACAACGTCGTGCTCAGGCCCTAAACAAGGTATACACAATGTATGATAATCCCTATGCGGTATCTGCTTCCCACAAGAAATACAGTTATTCACTTTTTCTGACATCCGGTTAAATACTGAGGCAAGAAAACCAAAATGTTCCCAACGGGTTACTTAGCCAACTCTGTTTCGGTCTGAAACTCCGGTTTCGGAAAATCTCAGAACGCCAACCTGCACTCGCAAAATTGCTTCTGCATCGGACCATGCGGCAAAAAAGACTGGGGATATGACGTCGGTCATGCGCATTAGTACCCTGACGTACTGACGTCAGTCTAATGCGCCCTGACCGACGTCAGCCTTATACTCTGGTATTCGGGCCGACTGGGACGCGGACTATACCCAATAGTCAGGACTGCAGCAATGGAAGACGAAGAACATCATATCATTCTCTATAGGAGATATTATTTTAGCTGGTGACTTTAATTGTATACTACATGAAAGTGATACTACCACTATAGGAAAAAGAAGAATTACATCTAATGCAAAACATTTAAATGATTTTGCTAATTCTTATCATTTGAATGATATTAATAATCAGATAGATTCAAAATCATTACCATACACCTTTTTTTCTAACAGATACAAAACTTATTCAAAAATAGATAGGGTCTTTATTTCTAACCAGATGGTAACAGATTTAATTAATTCCAAAATCATTTCATGTCCTATATCTGATCATAATTCAATTGTTTTTGAATTCATGATAAAAATACTCATAATGTTCAGATCAAAAGGATACCAGCATACTTAACTCAACTAAAAGACTATAAAGAATATATACTTTCAGAAGTACAGCATTTTCTAGACATAAATAATACTCCTGAAGTTTCCATTGTCTATGTTTGGGATGTCTTAAAATCATATCTATATGGACAAAGTATAAGATGGTATAATAATAAAAGGAAATCTTGGGATAAGGAATTGTTAGATATTCAAAGTAAATTAGACTCTTATAAACATAATAATAAAGAATATATTATGGATAAGAAAGTCATTGAAGAAATAAACAAACTAAATGAGAAATACAAAGAAATTTTAACTCATAAAGTTAAAATAACTCTAGAGAAATACAAGTTTTTGTCTTACTCAATAAGCCCCAAATACTTGCATAGACTTAAAAATAAAACAAAAAGGTTGAATAAACAAAACCATATCAAAGAAATCTTTTCTCTAAGGAAAAAGAAGAATGTTTCTAGTCTACCAGAAATACTAGATGAATTTAGAAATCACTTTCACAATATTAACAATAATAACATTAACATGGAACCTAAAGATAAAATAAAGGAGTTTATAACCACAAACATGAATAAAAAGCTTAATAAACAACAGATTAAACTATTGGACAAAAGTATTTCATATACAGAGGTTATTACACAAATAAATAAGCTTAAATCAAACAAAGCACCGGGTAATGATGGTATTATACCAGAGATATATAAAATCCTTTCTAAAAGTACATATTCATTAATACATAAGGTTTTCATTTTGGCCCAAACTGAGTTAATAACCCCCCCCCCATCTTGGCAATATACATTTATTTCACCAATTTTAAAACCTAATAAAGATCCAACTAGATGTACTTCATATCGGCCCATCTCATTACTTAATGTTGATTATAAAATGTTTATGAGTATTTTTGCTGATAGATTGAAGACAATCATTCCCGGCATTATAGATATAGATCAGACAGGCTTCATTGTAAATAGAAATATTTTTGATAATATAAGAAGAACTTTAACATTAATTGATTTTGCAAATAGGAAAAAGAAAGATTTGACACTTATTAGTCTTGATATAAGTTCAGCATTTGATTCAGTAAGTTGGGACTATCTGTTTACCTTACTGAAGTGCACAAACTTCTCAGATGCATTTGTAAATCTAATTGAGCATTTATACAAAGGAACGTTGGCTTATATTAAGGTAGGAACATATGTTTCACAAAAAATACCCATTCTTAAAGGTACAAAACAAGGATGTCCACTTTCTCCACTATTATTCACTTTAGTAATGGAGACTTGGGCTAATTTGATCAGAAACAGTACTGACATAGAGGGTTTTGAAATAGATGAAAATACAACATCCAAAATTCAACTTTTGCAGATGATGTTCTAATTACATCAGCAGGATCTAATTCTTCTATGCAGTCTCTATTTGATAAAATGATGAATTTTAAAAGTATTTCTGGTTTAATATTCAATGAAGAAAAACTAAAATACTACCTATATATACACGAAAAAATATTCTCATTAGTGATTTTACTAAATATGTACCCAATTCAGGTCAGATAACTTATTTAGGTATAATACTATCTAAAGATATTAAATCTATTATATATAATAATTATAATACCTGTTTTCTTAATATACAAAATCTTTTTAATACCTGGAATAATATGTTTTTTACTATGGAGGAGAGACTTACAATTATTAAAATGATAATATTCCCAAGATTTTATACTTAATACAATCAATAATACTTCCACCTACAAAAATAATTATCAAGAAACTGAATACACTAATGTTAAATTTCCTATGGGCACCTAATAGACCTAGGATTGCATTAAAGAAACATACTAATAGCTGGTTTCAAGGGGGTATTTCTTTTCCAGACTTTAATTTATATACTATCTCTTCTATTGTAAAAGTTATCACTTTATTAATAGATCAGTCATATGTCGCAAAATGGAAAGATTATTGGGAGCTAATTAGTATGCACTTCATGAAAATCTCCTTAACACATAAAAATATGATTGTAAATAACTCCATGTTATGGTTACAAAAGGAATTTTGTACTTCATCTATTACACCTAAACATATGGTTTGTTACCCATTAAATATTATTATTAGCTATCGTAACTTTATATTCATGCACCCTAAGTATAGGGAATGGAATTTTATTATATTCCCTATAATGTATACTCAGGGTATGCTTTTGTCATCTACTTCTGAAAGAACTCATTTAGTTATAGATAATGATCTAAAGTACTGGTATCAGTTGATATCTGATAATAAAGTTAAAAATCTAGATTTCTTAAAACAAGAATTTGATCTAAGAGAAACTTGCTGGTTAGAGGTTCAGACCTTTAGACAACATCTCATTGATAGAATAGATCTAATGTCTATAACAGTTAAAGAATCTATTCCAACACTGATTGATTACTTGATATTAAATTTACAACATAAAGTTTCTGATAAAGGTAAACTTTCATACATACATAAAATTATCAGACAAGAAACTTTTTACAGTGTAGATACATACTGGAATTATTTCACTTCTATTAATGGGGACCCACCAAATCAACAAGATAAACAATATATATTGGAATCTGCCTATAGAACTACGTCTTCCATTGTCTGGAGACTTTACACATGGAAATGTTTACATAGATCTTTTTATACACCTTTGATGATGAATAAAATAAATAATAAAGATAATCTATGTAAGAGATGTAATGTAGAAATTAATGCTGACTGGGCTCATATGTTTTATGACTGTATAAAATTGAAAGAATACTGGAAGTCAGTTAATCAATTTTTGCAGGCTCTTTTTACAGATAATTTCATTATTTCTAAATCTCTTATATTATTCAACACACCTGTACCTCAAAGTGTTAAAAATGTTAAGCTTCCCTTGTTATGGTCTATTCTAGCAGTGGCTAGGAAAATAATAACCAGAAATTGGATTTCAGATACACCTCCTTCGTTCAATGAATTTAAAAATGTTATGAATATAGTGTGCCATATGGAAATAAACACAATTAGGTCAAGAACAACTAGAAAAACATCTTATTATATTGTATGGGATAATTTACAAAATTTGTTAAAAAAATCCTAATTTCAATAGCATGGTATTTTAGTTTAATTAATTGATCTGATTGTAGTGGATGTCTTTGTAAATACTTTAGTTGTTTTGTTGAATGTTATACTCATATCTATTTTTAATTACTTGTATAAAATTGTCATGATATTTCTCTTGTATGTTAAAACAATAAACCTGTTTTAAAAAAAAAAACTTTTTCAGATGATGTAAGAATGTCATTTGGTCTTGATAAATGTGCAAAAGCAACCTTTAAAGCAGAAAAGCTGCAGTACCAATAAAACATCAGTTTGGGAAAAGAATGTGATATAAAAGAACTTGAGCAAGAGGGAGTGTATAAATATTTGGGAATTGATGAAAGATTAACAGCAAAACATCAACAAATACAACTCAGTACGAATATTTTAGAAGACCTAAATTAATCCAGAAAACAGTGTTGACATCTAGGAACAAAATTCAAACTATAAACCAATGTTCCCTTCCTGTCCTAACTTACAGTTTTGGAGTGAATGATTGGCCCCAAAAGGTGTTGGGATAGGAAAACAAGAGTGATGCTTCATGCTCATCAAATGATTTATAAAAATCAGCACATACCAAGATTATATATTCCCCATTCTGAAGGAGGTATGGGCCTCCTTGAAATTGATTACATGTATAGATCTGCAGTCCTGGAACTGCACACATATCTGACCTCACTAGACCCAAATGTAGTGAAAGTTTTGAAACATGAGGAGAATAAATCTAAGATGACTTCCCTTCTTAGTCTAGCAGAAGTATGTCAGTGACAAGTGGGAAAGGAAATCAAACCAGAAGTAGATACAAATCAGGCAGCAACTGAATGTTCCAAAAAACAAAATAAAAATATAAGGTGAAGGATCAGATGAGAAGGCAATAAAGTGGAAAATGCATATATTTAGTTGCAAGCATAGAAAACTCCTAGAAGAACCTTATGTTGATCAGGATCAAATGCAGGAATGGTTAAAGAGAGGTGAATTCAAACCAAAAAATGAAAAGTTAATATTAGTGACCCAAGATAGTGGGCTACATACACTTTGGTTTACAAGGTCCATTCAACATGGAGAAACAGACAAATGTAGGTTTTGTAAAACAGAATTGGAAATAGTCGCACACCTTGTTGCTGGTTGTGACATACTAATGGCAGAAGGACTGTATACTGAAAGGCATAATAATGTAGTAAGACTGTTGCACTGGGGATTGTGCAAACATTATGGTATTGAAGTGGCTGAAAAACACTGGAAACGAGCCACAAAGCATCATAGAAAATGATGATGTCTACATCACATGGGATCACCCATTACCAACAGTTCAAAAGATAGATGCAAGAAAACCAGATATAGCGGTCCATGAAAAGAAGACAAAAGTTGCATTGATCATTGAAATCGCTACACCCAGTGACTACAGATTCCTGCGTACAGTGAGACATAAAGTCATAACAGGATTTGCAGGCAGAAAGGAAAGCGATGTAGAAGAAAGATACCCAGACAGTTCCAATAGTAGTAGGAGCAATAGGTCTTATAAAATAGAATCTACAATCCTATTTAGGTATGTTACCAATACATATAGCTCTATACAAATTGTAGAAGGAGTCATTACTGAGCACATTGCGGATGCTGCAAAGAGCACTTCTGGCTGACATCAAAGACTGAAGACAATACTAATTTCATGAACTTTAATCATACTTTGACTTAGGAATGGTGTCCATTTCCGTCATGGTATTGGAAACCCAAAAGACTTGAAAAAATTAAAAAAAGGAGAATAACTGCACTCCTGTTACTTATATATACTGACTTTCAGAGCACTGTACCCAATAAAGGGGTGTATACCTGCACCCTTTGACTTTTTATACTGGCTTTCAGATCACAGTACCCGATATGGGGGGGGGGGTGAATACCTGGATTCCTGTGACTTACATATACTGACTTTCAGATCACGGTATCTGATACAAGCATGAATACCTGCACCCTTTGTTACTTATACACACTGACTTTCAGATCACAGTACCTGATACAGTGTTTAATACCTGCACGCTCTCTGACCTATATGTACTGACTTTCAGATCACTGTAATTGATCCAAGGGTGAATACCCATACTCTCTTTTTTTAATGTACTAACTTTCAGATCACAGTACATGATACAAAGGTAAATATCCCTACCTCCCTGCCTTATATGTACTGGCTTTCAAATCATTGCACCTGATATAAAAGTGAATACCCATACCTCTCTGACTTACATATGCTGAATTTCAGATCATATTACCTGATATAAGAACAAATACCTGCACCCCTGTGACTTACTAATACTGACTTTCAGATCAATCTACCTGATACAAGGGTGAGTATGTGTCTTATATACATCAACTTTCAGATCACAGCACCTGATACAAGGGCAAATATTGCACCCATTTGACTGATATATACTGATTTTGCGATCAAGGTAGTTAGTACTGGGGTGAATGCCTACACCCCAGTGACTTAAATATGGGCTTTTAAATCACAGTACCTGATACCAGGGAGAATACCTGCACCCCTGTGACTGACATATACTGACTTTCAGATCACAATACATGATACAAGGTTGAATTCCTGTACCCCTGTGACTTACATATACTGACCTTTATATCAGTATACCTGATAAAAGGGCTAATACCTGCACCCCTTTTGCATACACAAAGACTTGCAGATCATGGTACCTGATACAGGGGTGAATACGTGTACCACTGCGATCTATACATACAGACATTCATATGAAGGTACTTGATATAAGGATGAACACTTTTACCCCTGTGACTTACATATACTGACTTTCAGATCATTGTAACTGATACAAGGGTGAATTCCTGCACCGTTCTGACTTACATATACTGACTTTCAGATCACTGTAACTGATACAAGGGTGAATTCCTGCACCGTTCTGACTTACATATACTGACTTTCAGATCATTGTAACTGATACAAGGTTTAATTCCTGCACCCTTCTGACTTACATATACTGACTTTCAGATCATTGTAACTGATACAAGGGTGAATTCTTGCACCGTTCTGACTTACATATACAGACTTTCAGATCATTGTAACTGATACAAGGGTGAATTTCTGCACCGTTCTGACTTACATATACTGACTTTCAGATCATTGTAACTGATACAAGGGTGAATTCCTGCACCCTTCTGACTTACATATACTGACTTTCAGATCATTGTAACTGATACAAGGGTGAATTCCTGCACCCTTCTGACTTACATATACTGAATTTCAGATCCCTGTACCTGATAAAAGAATGAACAGCTGCACCCCTGTCACTTATTTAAACTGACTTTCAGATCACGGTACCTGATGCAAGGGCAAATACCTGCACCTCTTTGACTTTTATATACTGTGTTACAGATAAGTGTACCTGATAAAGGGGGGAATAGCTGCACCTCAGTGAATTATACATACTGACATTCAGATCACAGTACCCAATACGGGGGTGAATACTGGCACCCCTGTATTTTATTTATACTGGCTTTCAGATCACTGTACCCAATACAGGGGGATAAATACCTGCACCCCTCTGACTTAAATATACTGAATTTCAGATCATAGCACCTGAGTCAAGGTTGAATACTCAGACCTCTGTGACTTATACACACTGACTTTCAGATCACGGTACCCATTACAATGGTGAATACCTACACACCCTCTTATTCACATGTACTGACTTTCAGATTATGGCACCAGATAAAAGTGCAAGTACCCACACCTTTCAGACTTATATGTATAACCCTCAAACCTACAAGTACTGACTTGCAGATCACAGCACCTGATACAAACATAAAAACTCACACCCCTGTGGCTTAGCTGTACTCACTTTCAGATCACCATACCTAATACAAGGATGAATACGTCTGCCCCTCTGACTTAATGTATTCTGACTTTCAGATCATGGTACCTGACACAAGGGTGAATGTGTGTACTGCTGTAAATTACAGATACTGACTTTCAGATCAAGGCACCTAACACAAGAGTGAATACCTGCACCCTGTGACTTAAAAATACTGACTTTTAGATCATGGTACCTGATATGGGGTGAATAACTGCACCCCTGTGACTTACATACTGTATACTGACTTTCAAATCACAGAACCTGATACAAGGGCAAGTGCATCTCTGTGTCTTATATAGATTGACTTTCAGATCACGCTACCTGATACAAGGGCGAGTACCTGCACCACTGTGACTTACATATACTGACCTTTATATCACTGTACCTGGTAAAAGGGCTAAAACCTGCACACCTTTGTCATACATACACTGACTTTCAGATCACTGTATGTGATACAAGGGCTAATACTTGCACCCCTGTGATTTACATATTCTGACTTTCACATCACTATACCTGATACAAGGATGAACACCTGCACCCCTGTGACTTACACACACTTTCAAATCACGGTACCTGATAGAGGGGTGAATACTTGCACCCCTGTGTCCTATACATACAGACATTTATATTATGGTACTCAATAAAAGGATGAACACCATTATACGTGTGACTTACATATATTGACTATCAGATTAGTATAGCTGATACAAGGGCAAATACCTGCACCTCTGTTACTTATATATACCAACTTTCAGGTCATTGTACCTGATAAAAGGATGAACACCTGCACCCCTGTGACTTACCTATACTGACTTTCAGATCATGATATTAATAACTGTACCTCTTTGACTTTTATATACTGTCTTACAGATAAGGGTAACTGATAAAGGAGTGAATACCTGCAACCATGTGACTTTCACTTACTGACATTTAGATAACAGTACCCAATACAGGGGTGAATACCTGCACCTCTGTGATTTATTTATAGTGGCTTTCAGATCACTGTACCTGTACCCCTGTGACTTACATATACTGACTTTTAAATCACGGTTCTTGATACAAGTGTGAATGTCTGCACCGCTCTGATATACACATACTGATTTTTAGATCACGGTACCTGATACATGGATGAATACTCACACCCCTTTGACCTATATGTACTGACATTCAAATCACGGCACCAGATACAAGGGTGAATACTCAAACACCTTAGACTTACACAGACTTATATGTATTGACTTTCAGATTGCAGCACCTTATTCCAACATGAATAATCACACCACACTGACTTGTGTATGCTGACTTTCAGATCAGGGTACCTGATACAAGGGTGAATATATTCACCCCTGTAACTTACAAATATTGACTTTCAGATCACAGTATGTGATACAAGGGCAAATACCTGCACTCCTTTGACTGATACATGCCAACTTGCAGATCACGCTACATAATACAAAGGTGAATACCTGCACCCCTGTGACTGACATACATTGACTTTAACATCACTGTACCTGATACAAAAGTGAATACCTGCACATCTCTGACTGATATATATCAAATTTCAAATCATGGTACCTGATATAGGGGCAAGTACATGCACCCACCACTGAGACTTACATATACTGACTTTCAGATCATTGTACCTGATACACGGGCAAAAGTCTGCACCCTGAGACTGATATACTTTAACTTTCAGATCATGGTACATCATACAAAGGTTAACAGCTGCATCCCTCTGACATATTCGTACTGACTTTCAGATCAGGGTACCTCATGCAATGGTGAATAGTTGTACAACTCTGACTTACATGTTCTGACTTTCACACCTCGGTACCTGTTATAAGGGTGAATACCCACACCCCTTTGACTTATACTTACTCACTTTAAGATCACGGTACTCAATACCTGCATTGCTCTGTATTCTATATACTGACTTTCAGATCACGGTATGTGATAAAATGGTGAATACCTACCCTCCCCTGATTAATGTATGCTGACTTTCAGATCATGGTACCTGATACAAGATTGAATACCTGCATCCCCTAACTTATAAGCATAGACTTTCAGTTCATGGCATCTGATGCAACATTGAATACCTGCATCCCTCTGACTTATACCCACTTACCTTTCATATCACGGTACCTGTTACAAGGGTGAAAAGCTACACCCCTTAAACTTATATATACAGGCAGTCCTCAGGTTAAGGACGAGATCCATTTTTTAGTCTGTCCTTAAGTCAAATTTGTATGTAAGTTGAAACGTGTACATATGGTTCTTATTAAATGTCACTTAGTCAAATGTTTGCCGCAGTCTAGTATTTATTTTACTTTTCTTTGCATATAAAACACTTTAGAAACACTTCCAAACAAAAAATATCTTAAACATAATACTGTAACACATACCTCTCAACCACTTAGAGAAAAAAATCTGGACAAAGCCTAAAATGATGGGGGGACAAATAGGAGCAGATACTGCTCTTACAAACTTAGAAAGTTGATAGAAAATAGGTTTTGCATTAGCATGAATTTTCTGAAGGATGTGGAGTCTTAAACTCAAATGTTTGCCATTATTTAATGACTTCAGTCCTCAGCTATTTGCCAGAAAAGTACAGATTTTAGGAGGAGCACACCAAAAGTATGAGGCAAAAATCTGGACGTTCTGCAAAAATCTGTACAGTTGAGAGGTATTCAATACTGTATACTGTAGCTATGCTTCCTTACTTCCTATGAGCTATACTTCCTTACTTCTATCAACAAAGCCGGTTTAAGACATCTTGATATTAAATGCAGTGTTTATGAGGACTTTTTCATACACACATACCTCTCAACTGTACAGATTTTTGTAGAATGTCCAGATCTTTGCCTCATATTTTTGGTCCATTTTTCATCAAATTGTGGTTGTTTAGCAAAAGTAGTGGCAAATCATTAAAGACTGAAGCTAGAAAATAATTACAGACATTTGAGTTTCAGAATTCACATCCTTCAGAAAAAGTCATGCTAATGCAAAACATGTTATTCTATTAACTTTCTAAGTTTGTAAGAGCAATATTTATTAAAATTATCCCTATTTTTGGACATTTGTCCCACTTTTATTTATGGCTTTGTCCAGATTTCTTGCTCTATCAGGTTTAGATGTATGACACACATACACACACACACACACACACACACACACACACACACACACACACACACACACACATTCTTATCTCTACTTTACCTATTCCATAACTAACCCCCTCCCCTTATGCAACCGCCCACCTCTTAACTGTTGCCAGGGGATCGCTGCCTCACTCTCACTCTTCACTCTCTCTTTCTCTCATACACACAGTCTCTCCCTCATTCATATCTGTATTCACTCACACATCGCTCTCACTCTCTCTTGATTTCACACACACAAACACACACACACACACACACACACACACACACACACACACACACACACACACACACACACACACAGACACACGTTTGGGCAACTTTAACGATTTTAATTTTTTTCACGTTATTTCTGATATTGCAGAGAGAAAAAGAGATGTCTTACCAATGAATTGGTGCTGCTAAGCAAAAATCAGTCCAGAATCTAAAAGAAAAGCTTGCACCAAAGCCATGAATAATAAAACTCCTTTAATGGTAGCTAGTACAACAAATAACTACTTTCACAGACTTTAAATCTGCTTCCTCAGGCTTCACAATACAGTTTTGGATCAATTCAGTATTTATAATGAAGCATTAATCAAGCAATTAATGTCTTAAAGGTCAACAAGTTCATTTAACACAATTATGCAAATATGTAAGTTCTAGTTTTAAAGAAAAGACTTCAATAAAGTTGTTTGTCTCACTTCTAAAGGATTGGATTTCCATACTTTTTTAAGAAGAAACTATTTTATTTTGCTGTGGTTCCCTTCCAGTTTTGGGTGTTTTCCTATACACTTTGTGGACTGGGTTTATCTTTTCAATAATATATATATATATATATATATATATATATATATATATATATATACACACACATATACATATATATGTGTGTGTGTGTATATGTATATATATATATATATATATATATATATATATATATATATATATATATATATACATATATATATATGGGTCTACTTTGTTTCATTGAATCTCATTTCATTGAATTTCATTTCACCCCAACCACTGCTGAAAACTCAAATTACTGAAAACTCATTTTACTGAATCTCATTTCGCTGAACTGCAGTTAGTATATATGGCACTGTGTAGGGTACTGTAAGGCAAGTAAAAGGTATATGCCCTTTTTCTCACTGTAGTACGATCCTGGAGTTACTATATATAGTTGGGGGGTGTGGTGGGCACATCCCTACACTTAGTTGGAGTACATATTGTCTTCTGGAGAGAGTTAATCATTGGTGTTGTAACTATGCATGTCTATTGTTTAATTGTATTGTTTTGAAGTTTTTGGTAAAATACAACATAAAACAAACAAGGTGGGGGCTATGCCCCCCACACCCCCCAACTATATATACACCCCTGTGACTTTTGCATACAAGTAAAACAGAATTCACTGGAACCATGAGCAGCTGGTAATGAAGTGGTTTATTAGACTCATACAACTTTTAAAACCACTAGTAAAAACTTTCACTTTAAACAAGGCTTCTTCAAGCATACATAGCAGTACCTGATACATGGGTGAATACCTGCACCCCTGTGATTTACAGATACTGACTTGCAGTTCATGGTACCTGATACAAGGGTGAATACATTCACCCCTGTGATTTGCAAATAGTGGCTTTCAGATCATGGTACCTGCTACAAGGGTGAGTAACTGCACCCATGTGGCTTACAAATTCTCACTTTCAGATCTACAGATACTGACTTTCACACCAGGGTACCTGATTCAAGCATGTATACATTCACCCCTGTGTTTTTCAAATATTGACTTTCAGATCATAGTACTGATACAAGGGGGAAACCTGCACCCCTGTGACTGATACATATTAACTTTCAGATCATGCTACATGATAAACGGGTGAATACTTGCACCTCTGTTACTGATATACATTGCTTTCAGATCACTATATTTGATACAGGGTGAATACATGCACCTCTGTGACTTACTTATACTGAATTTCAGATTACAGTACCTGATACAAGGGTGAATACCTGCACCTGTTTGTCTAATACATATTGACTTTGAGATCAAGGTACCTGATAATGGCGTATATGCTTGCACCCCAGTGGCTTAAATATAGACTTTCAAATGACAGTACCTGATACAAGGGTGAGTACTTGCACCTCTGTATCTGATATACATTGACTTTAAGATCACAATACCCAATACAAGGGTGAATACCTGCACTCCCGTGACTGACATATACTGACTTTCACATCACAGTACATGATACAAGAGTGAGTACCCGAACCCCCTGTGACTTACATATACTGTCCTTTAGATCACTGTACCTGATAAAAGGGCTAATACCTGCACCACTTTGGCATACATATACTGAGTTTCAGATCACTGTACCTGATACAAGGACGAGCACCTGCAACCCAGTGACTTACACATACTGACTTTCAAATTAGGCTACCTGACACAAGGGCAAATACCTGCACCCTTGTGACTTACATATACCAATTTTCAGATCATTGTACCTGATACAAGGATGGACATCTGCACCCCTATGACTTACATGTACTGACTTTCAGATCATGGTACCTGATACTGGGGTGAATAGCTACACCCATTTGGCTTTTATGTACAGTCTTAAACAACAGAGTACCTGATAAAGGGGTGAATGCCTGTACTCCTCTGACTTATATATACTGACTTTCAGATCACAGCACCTGTGTCAAGGTTGAATAGCTGCACTCTTGTGACTTATATACACTGGCTTTCAGACCATGGTACCTGATGTTGTTGTGTCTTTTGGCTTTTCCCGGTTAGGTGTCGCCACAGCGGAACTCTGGTCTGCTAATGATTGGCAGTTGATTTTTACATGCCGAGTTGCCAGCTCTGACACACAACGTTCAACGAAGGTACGCCCATTCACGCATGTCTCCACGCAGAAGATGCTCTAGCTGAGAATCGAACCAGACACCGTCTTACTGTGAGGCATCAAGGCTACCACAGCACCACCACCGCAGTTAGATCATGGTACCTGATACAAGAGTGAATACTAGCACCTCTGCGATCTATACATACAGACATTCATATCAGGATACTTGATACAAGGATGAACACCCGCACCCCTGTGACTTATACACACTGACTTTCAGATCACAGTACCTGATGGAAGAACAAATACCTGCACCCCTGTGAATTACATATACTGACTTTCAGATCACAGTAAATGATACAGGGTGAATACCTGCACCCCTGTGACCTACATATATTGACTTTCAGAGGGTGCATACCTGTAGCCCTATGCGTTACGTATGCTGACTTTCAAATCATGGTACCTGATTCAAGGGTGAATAACTGAACCTCTGTGACTCATATATACTGACTTTCATATCACTGTTCCTGATATAAGGGTGAATACCTGCATCTTTATGACATATACATTCTGACTTTCACATCATGGTACCTGATAAAAGGTTGAATAGCTATAGCCCTATGACTTATACAAACTGACTTTCAGGTCACAGTACCTGATACAAGGGCTAATACCTGGATGCCTGTGACATACATATACTGACTTTCAGACCACTGTACTTGATACAAAGAAAATACCTGTACCCAATGACTTACATATACTGACTTTCAGATCTCTGTGCCTTATAAAAGGGTGAATACCTCTACCCCTGTGACTTAAATATACTGACTTTCAGATCACAGTACCCGATACAAGGGTGAATACCTGCACCCCTGTGACTTATTTATACTGATTTTCACATCATGGTACCCGATACAAGGGGGTGAATACCTGCATGCCTGTGACTTATAGACACTAAATCATGGTAC
Organism: Protopterus annectens; assembly: GCF_019279795.1. Lineage (NCBI taxonomy): Eukaryota > Metazoa > Chordata > Ceratodontiformes > Protopteridae > Protopterus > Protopterus annectens. The sequence continues at coordinate 274,793,096 of NC_056729.1, read as the reverse complement.
CTGATTCAGGGGTGAATACCTATACACACTGACTTTCAGATGACAGTACCTGATGTAAGGGGAATACCTGCACCCCTGTGATTTGTTAAGACTGACTTTCAGATTGTGGTACCTGATACAGCAGTGAATATCTGCACCCCTGTGATCTATATATATATATATATATATATATATATATATATATATATATATATATATATATATATATATATATACATACTGACATTTATATCACAGAACCTGATACAAGGGTGAATAACTGCACCCCTATGTTTTCATGGTACCTGATACAAGGATAAATACCTGCACCCCTGTGACTTACGTATTCTGACTTTCAGATCACAGTACCTATTACAGGGGGAGTACCTGCACCCTTGTGCCTTACATAGTGACATTCTGATCACAGAACCTGATACAGGAGTGCCTGCACCCCTGTGACTTACATACACTGACTTTCAGATCATCGTACCTAATACAGGGATGAATACCTGCACTCCTCTGAGATACATACACTGACTTTCACATCAAGGTACCTGATACAAACATGAACACCTGCACCCCTCTGATTTATAGATACTGACTTTTAGATCACTGTACCTGATACAAGGATGAATACCTGCACCCATGTGATGTACATACCTCTCAACTGTACAGATTTTCACAGAATGTCCAGATTTTTGCCTCATATTTCTGGTCCATTTTTCATAAAATTGTGGTTTTCTGGCAAATTAGTGGCAACTCATTAAAGATTGAAGTTAGAAAATAATGACAGACTTCATACCCTTCAGAAAAAACATGCTAATGCAAAACCTGCTATTATATCAACTTTCTAAGTTTGTAAGAACAATATTTAAAAATTGTCCCTATTTTGGGGCCTTTGTCCCACTTTTATTTATGGCTTTGCCGGGATATCTCGCCCTACAAAGTTGAGAGGTATACGTATATATACTTACTTTCAGATCACGATACGTAATACAAATGTGAGTAGCTGCAGCTCATTCACTTATACATTCTGACATTTGTACCACGGTTCCTTATAGAGGGGTGAGTGCCTTCACTCCTATGACTTACATACACTGATTTTCAGATCACATTACTTGATATAAGAACAAATACCTGCACCCCTGTGACTTACATATACTGACTTTCAGATTGTGGTACTTGACACAAGGGTGAATCCCTGTACCACTGTGACTTATATATATTGACTTTCAGATCATGGTAGCTGATACAAGGTTGAATACCTGCACTCCTGCGATATATAGATACTTATGTTCCAGTCACAGTATGTGATACAGATGTGAGTACTTTCACCTCACTAACTTATACCTGCACCCCTGTGACTTATATATGCTGACTTTCAGATCACAGTACCTAATACAATGGTGAATGCCTGCATCCCTGTGATTTATGGGTACTGACTTTCACATCACAGTAGCTCATACAAGGGTTAATACCTGCACTTCTGTGACTTATATGCATTGAGTTTCAGATCACTGTACGTAATATAAGGGTGAATACCTGCACCCCTGTGACTTATATATATTGACTTGCAGATCATGGTACCTGATACAAGGGTGAATACCTGAACTTCTGTGACTTATATGCATTGACTTTTAGATCACTGTACCTAATACAAGGGTGAATAACTGCACCCCAGTGACTTATATGCACTGACTTTCAGATCACGGTACCTCATACAATGGTGAATACTTGCACCCCTGTGACTTATATGTACTGACTTTCAGATCGCAGTTCCTGATACAAGGGTGAATACCTGCACCCCTGTGACTTATATATATTGACTTGCAGATCATGGTACCTGATACAAGGGTGAATACCTGCACCCCAGTGACTTATATGCACTGACTTTCAGATCACGGTACCTCATGCAATGGTGAATACTTGCACCCCTGTGACTTATATGTACTGACTTTCAGATCGCGGTTCCTGATACAAGGGTGAATACCTGTACCCCTGTGACTTCTATGTACCGACTTTCAGATCACGGTATATCATACAATGATACAGAGGATTGTGATCAGGATCCTAACTGACTTGTTATGTGTTTGAGTCATGGATGCTAAAAAATTTGCTATCAAGATAAATTTCTTGGCATCCGTTTTGAGAACACATAATAAGTTAGGATCGGAGACACAATCAAAATTCTTTGTAGTGTATGGAGCTTTTATCTGCTCCGTGTACTACTAGTTAAAGTACAAAAAAAAAAGTTGTGTTTTTCCGGCTTTAAAAACTATAAAGCACTTAGCAAGCACTGTCAGAAAAGCAGTGTAACACAATCCTTTACATTTATACTCACCTTCCATGTCTCTCAGTTGACCATATTTTTACACAATGTCCAGATTTTTTGCCTCATATATTTGATCTGTTCCTCAGAAAAAGTCTGTGTTTTTTGGACAAATTACTGACAGTTGAATTACTAAAAAAATGATATACATTTATGTTGCAGGCTTTGCATCCTTCTGAAAAAGCAGGTACACGCACATCCTTTTATTTTAACAGCTTCTTTTTAACAGAAAGTTGGAAACATGTTAGTATGGACAGCAGGCAGAAATAAATCTTTTTTTCCACCTCTGTTATTTGTTGGTTGTCCTGGCAGATTTTACTGCCTAGTTTGGGACCTGACCATAACAAATTAAGCAGGGGGTACTTAACATTTGTGGCTGGTGACTTCAAATTAAAGGGGGGCTGCAGGAGACAGTTGAATGTGTGGGGCCAATGGGAAGGGGTGTGGCCAACTAGAAAGGGGTGGGGCTATGCTCAAAAACACAACAACTGGAACTTTAATTAAATACGCTGCCCTGGGTGCCAAACCATCATTATTGAGAGTCCAATCAAGACAAAATGAAGTGTATAAGAAAAAATATTTCAATGCATTGGCTACATGATAGCTTACTTAATATCAAGATGGAAACAAAAAGGTTGTGAGGCATGAAAAAATTAATCACTTTTTAAATACATTACTGGAGTACTAGTCAAAATCAAGTATAGAAAAAACAAGCTTCTTGCACTGCAGTTCTAATTATAACATATATTCAGCTTTATAACAGTACCAAGTAGCATGCTGAAAGTAGAAATTTCTGTGATACCCCCACTTGTAAAAATGTTTCTTTTCCAAAAAAGACCTGCTGCCTGACAACAACTATCTACTTGTTTCATGGGGAAAACATGATCAAAGTAAAAAATGAACAGCAAACAAGAAACAAGCTCAAGATAAATTACTTAAAGGATTACTGCACAGGTTATGGACCACACATGATAGATTGGCATTTTGTTTAGTTTACGGGTAAAGCCTGCAAAGATGACTGCAAATCTCCAACAAATGTAATGAGCTTCTGAAAATACTGTAATCCTGTCCTTTATTACAAATACTGTCATATGCATTTCATTACCTAAGGCTTGTACATTATCTAGTTATGTAAATATTATCTGTATGGCAACAACAAAAAGGCTTTCAGTGTTGGTAATTATTTATCGGTATGCTTATTAAAGGTTACTTGCATCTTACAATCTCAGACAAGCTTACCCGATGGTCATTAAAGCATTGTTACTTAAACACAAAGCAACAGGGCACTGCGACAGCATGCATTTTCTGAATAATAAGAAGCGAAAAACAACAGTATAAAAATATGACAGAAAACCAGAACATTCTGCAAAATCAAGGACAGATAAAAAGCCACTGTCATACTTGTGTCTACCTTGGATGGGGGAATACTTTGCACACTTACACTGCATAACTGCTCCTTGCCTTGCTTGGACACATCCAGAGCCACTACAATGGGGAGTGGAGTGCAACAAGTAGGTCACAGTTTGAAATGTCTCTGGCTGACGATGATGGCTCTAAAACTCATACCTCTCAACCTCAGAGCAAGAAATCTGGACAAAGCCATACATAGAAGTGGGACACAGCCCCAAAAATAAGGACAATTTTTAAATATTGCTCTTATAAACATAGAAAGATAACAGAATAGTAGTAGGTCTTGCATTAGTATGAATTTTCTGAAGGGTATGAAATCTGAAACTGAAATGTCTGCCATTATTTTCTAACTTCAAGTCTTTAATGATTTGCCACCAGTTTGGCAGAAAACCATAATTTTATGAAAAACAGACCAAAAATGTGATGCAAAAATATAAAATTGCCACACAATACAGCTGGGAACCTGTCAAAGAAGGGACACCTTTTTAATATTAGTATTGTTAACTTAAGCTGACAAAATAAGAGCATCTACATGCATTTCTGAAATAAAAGTAATCTATAACTCTGATCATTACAGTTATTTATAATTGTAAACTCTCCAAGTTTTCTTCCAAAATTGCCATTTTGCAAAGGGGTTATTAGGGGGAGAGCAACATTTTGAGCCAAAATTGGGGACAGTTGAGAGGTTTGGATATTCCTAATTCTATAAAGAGATTTATTTGCATGTACCTTTCAACCTCTTAATGCAGGAAATCTGGACAAGGCCAAATAAATATATTGGGGGAACACACAAACAGTACTAAAAATTGCTCTTGTATAAACTTAAGACAGTTGATAGAATAACAGGTCTTGCTTTAGCATGCATTTTTCTGAAGGTTATAACGTCTGAAACTCAATGTCTGTCATTATTTAGTGACTTCATTCCTAAATGATTTGCCAGAAAAACACAAATTTTATGAGGAACAAACCAAAAATAAGAAGCAAAAATCTATTCATTCTGCAAAAATCTGGACAGTTGAGAGGTATAGTTCAGCCCTTCCCCCGTCACAAAAATCATGGTTGAATGGAGCCTCCCCCCTGCAGGCATTCCAATGTCCCATTCCTTGGTTATTTCGCCCCAATTACCATAAACACTGTAATGTGCATACTGCTTTACTTCTGCGATGATTTGGTTTCATTTGAAAGTTTTATTTTGCATTTTACAGCACAAACCCTAATGATATCTGCTAAACAAAGCAATGCAATCTCACAATGAAAATAGACTTAGCATTAAAACTTCTCTGCCCTTGAAACTCACATTCATTAAAACAGCATTGAAACCCACATTCAAAGAAAATACGTTTTGATAATGGCAGATAAAGATTAACTTTGGGCTGTTTTCAAATCATAGGCCGCTTGAACACGAAACATACACATGATCTTTGATGCACCTTTCTGATTGTATTAAATTATATTCCTTGTACAATACAGTACAGTTGTTAAGAGGGCATTTTAAATGTATCGTGTTGAACATTTTTCCAGTAAACAATGAAATAAAATGCATGCATTAATAATGACAAAACTGTTCAATTCAGAATATTTCCATCAGAAAAGTCTACTCAAACTTACATTTCCATCATAAAAGTCTACTCAAACTTCTACAGTCCACCCATATCAGTAAATATGCACAATCTCTGAAGAAGTAAAAGTCATCTAAATAATTCCACATTAACGAAATATGTGACTAATGAAGAGGTTGTTGCTAGCAAACAACTTTATATGTCATTGTTTCATCTACAAATAAAGTGGTTGTTGCCCTTGAGGAATAAATTGCCCATGTTGCATTAAAAAAATGATAAGCTAGTAATATCGCAGTAGGGAATGGATGGCAAACTGATAACAGGTTCATAGTTACTAGGTATCTTCGCCAAAAAGGACTGCGGCATCCACCCCATTAACAACACAGTACAGTATCAGCAATGCATCTACCTACTGTGGTAGTAGAACCCATAGCCTTCTGCATCAAAAGCAAGTACACTACGTGTTATGCTATTAACAATGCAGGTAGACTCACCATAAGCAGTACTAAACTTTTGTTCCCCTGCAGCTGTCAGCTCCTTGTAAAATCTACTCGACACTCCGCTCTATCACTGAACTTTGCAGCACAAGAAATCTGGAAAAAGCCAAAATTTTTTTGAGGGGGAGGGGGAACAAAAGCCCAAAAGCCAGGAACACATTTTAAACATTGCTTGCATAATGTTGGAAAGTTGCGGCAATAAAATGCTGTGTTACCACCATACATTTCACTGCCAAGTCTTGAACGCAGGGGAACCCTGTGCAAAACAGTCAGAGCAACATACTACTATGTCAAGTCAGCTGTTTTGTGAAAGAGAGGAAGACTGAAACTTAAATGACTACCATTTAGTGAATTCAGTTCTCACCATAGCTGTCAACCTCTTAGCACAAAACACCTGAACAAAGCCAATAATGGGGGAATACAGCCCCCAGACATATTCAGTGAATTCAGTTCTCTACCATACCTCTCAACCTTAGCACAAAAAACCTGGACAAAGCCAATAATGGGGGAAATACAGTCCCAAAAATAAGGACACATTTCAAATATCCATGTTATAAACTTAGAAAATTGCTAGAATAAAAGGTTGTGTACTTTCTGAAGAATATGAAGTCTGAAAATCAAATGCCTGTTATTTAACATTTGTTAACCAGGAAAGTCTGACTTGGAACAATAGCCAATTTTCAGCAGAGAAGGGAGAAACACTCCAGACATATGTCTTTGTAAGATGGGAAGACATGAAGACTCCACATAGAAAGCACCCCAGCCAAGAATCAAACCAGAGAACCTGTAAGTCTCAGGCAACAATGCTACCAGTGCACCACTGCAATACTGACTTTGCCACCAACAACAAACATACAGAAACCACAAATTTTATGAGGAACAGAACAATATGATGCAAAAATCTGCAGATTTTTTATAAATGGTGGTGGGTAGGGAATTCAGGCCCTTATTACTTGCACCCAAGGTACAGGGTTCAAGCCTGAGTATTCTCTACCCACCACTATGTGTTCTCTCTAGCCACCAGTATGTAGCAACTGGGCATTACACACACACACACACACACACACACACACACACACACACACACACACACACACACACACACACACACACACTTCATCCTCCATAGCAGCCAGATCAGTCCTGAATCACACACCCTACCTCCACAGCAGCAGATCAAACTCCATCTGTCCTCCATAGTAGCCTGAATCTGTCCTCTGCAGCAGCCCACTCTATACAGATCAACCATCCGTCCTCCGTAGCAGCCTGCGCAAGCTGTACTGATTTCCCCGTGAGAAGAGAGTAGGCTGGAGCCTCCAGACTGCGAGCAATGCAGTCCAGTGTCTTTCCAGTCTGTGCGGTCATCACTGCGCAGACTTCTGGGCTGGCAGGGCTCTTTCTTCCCTAGCTGGACTGCCTAACACAGCAGTCTGGAGTTCTGAGTACCAGGAACTCCAAGCACACATGCGTGGAGTTCCGGGACTCACAATTTTAACTCCTTTCTTTTTTCTTTCTACAGGTGAGGGAACTTGCAATTTTTTTTTTTATTCTTTTCTTTTTTCTTTCTACAGGTGGGGGGCTGCAGTCCTGCAGTCCTATTGTACGAGCTGCCCCTGTAACCATGTTCCATACACTACAAATAAATAATGAAATAAAAACATCACAATATGAAAGCTGATGATCTCTACAAAACAGAAGCCTAAGTCACTGCTTACAAAGTAATTCCCCTTTGTTAATTATTTATATTCCCCCGCTGAGCTAAGACCTATGGAGCTACAATCCCATCCTACTTTAGAAATTAAAAAAAAAATCAAAGCCTTCCTTGACAAAGTAATGATTCCAGATTGTTTCATTCATTATTTAAAGTATTCAAAATTTTGCAATGATCTCAATTTTTTTTAATTATTGATTCTGTTTTGCAAAGTCTACCAAACCTGTGAAAGAGATTGAAAATACTAGTGTTTGAAATCAAAGGCTATCAACTCATTAGAGCTGAACTGGAAAAATCAGTTCACCAGTTATTATCAGTAGTTATTACCAGTATCTCACATTATCCTGATAAAGTAATGAGCTCAGTGATAGCACTGCCATTCTTCTGACATACCTTCCTTTTAGAAGTACTGCACTGAAAATCAGAGCAATCAAACACATTGCAGATACTGACTGATATGTTTAGATCAGCAGCCACAGGGCTGATAGTGCTGAATGGACTCCAGAATAGAGGAGCCTATGTTAAAACCAACAAATTCCAAATATTATTTACCAATAAGAATTTTGGTCTATACTTCCTACCATTACAAATGAGCTAAATGCATTCAGTAGTCAATATACTTTGAACAATAATACATTAATTTCCTAAAATCCGATTTATCTTACTAAGGATTGCAGAGAAGTTGGAACCATTTCCAGCACTCAACAAGAGTCCATCATGGAATGCACAGACAGACAAGCTTACACACATGCACATGCATATATACACATGTACACAAACACACACACACACACACACACACACACACACACACACACACACACACACACACACACACGCACACACACACACACACACACACACACACGCACACACATGCGCACACACGCACACACACACACACACACACACACACACACACACACACACACACACACACACACACGCACACACGCACACGCACACACACACATGCACATGCACACACGCACACACACACACACACCCCACACACACACACACACACACACACACACACACACACACACACATGTATACCTACTGCTAATTTATTAGTTTGCCAATCCACCTACTAACATGTCTTTTAGATAATGGAAGAAAGTGTTGACCTGAGCAAAAACTCACATGGACACAAGGATTGTATTCAGACTTCACAAAGATGACAAACTCGAGAGGTTAGGTACAAACCCATATGTCACCTGGTGAATAGCCAACTGGCTCACAGACAGGACCTAAAACATTAGAATTGGGGAATCCACCTCTAGAAAGAGGCCAGTCACAAGTGGAGTCCCTCAGGGATCAGTCCTTGGATTGCTCCTTTTTGGCATTTACTTCTCAGAAGTCAAGGCCAATGGTGGTCTCTGGATGACTAAATTTGCAGATGATTGCAAATTAGGAGTTGTCAATGAATCTTACACTGACACAAATATTCTCCAAGAGGGGCTGACACAAGTAAACAACTGGTGTCAGAGCCATGGACTAAAACTAAATGCCAAGAAATGCATAATAATATCCTTTGGGAAGTCATCCATCCCTGGTAACTATCAAATTGGCAACACAACCCTTAGAGCTGACCCAGTAGTCAGGGACTTGGGGACACACATAGATAGTAATCTAGCCTTTGACAATCACATGTCTACAGTGGTGAGGAAACCATTCTATGCTGTGCAACTTATAAACAAAGGTATGGCATTGAAATACAAGGAAGTCATTGTTCCACTGTATTCGGCATTCATCAGATCTATCATTGAGTACAATATAATATGATTAAACCTGCATGACCTAATTTTATGTCCTCTGTCATACAAACATTACATATCTCCATATTAAGTGTCCTAAAGAGAGTATTTAAACCTGTATCGCACTTCATAACAGACAGACACTATAAAGCGTTATATGGTTTAACCCTATTCAGAAAAAAGCTAGGAAGTAAATAAAATAAAAAAGTCCTGCTTTGCCTAAAAATATTCAACATTATATTAATGAACAATGTTTTATGTTCATATTATATAACTAAAGCAACAAGTACTGAGGTCTCATAGAAAAGCCACATAGGAAAAACAACAGAAAGGCTCAGGCACACCAGAGTCTCCAGTGTGTAATATGTAATAACTTAAATCTCCTTTGTAGGAGCCATGTGAGAAATAAGCAAATACCTTTTTAAGGACAGACAAGTATTCCAACTCCATGGCTTTGGGGTGGCCACTGACTTTTACAAATCATCATCAGTGTGTTCGGGTCAATAAAGCCAAACTACCCTAGTTGTAGACATGACATGCTTGGCCTTTTTATCAGCTTTTCAATACAGTAGAAGTGTAGTTCTTTGCCATTCTCTGAAAACACTCAAGCTTGAGAAAAAATGTCCATAATATTACTGGTTCACAAAAAGGGCAAACAAATTACAGCGGTCACACAGAAAAGCAACACAGCAAAAATAACTGAAACAATTATATAAGAGCTTCCATTTTTGTAATACATTAAAACTCATTTAAAGGAAGAATATAGCAAGTTTCCAACTCACCCCATAAAGGCATGCAAATGTTTCAGCTACAATGCTTCTAAATTCTAACTGAATTTTCATATAATTATTAATACACTCAGGTTAATAATGCCCAAGCTCACTAGCAATACATGTGATATGCATTGTCTCTGTTTTTTATACAGACTCATTAGTATAGAATAAATGGATTGGCTGTCCATTCTCCACCCAGCATATAAAAAGCCTAACATATATAATATTTGCAGTGACTGCAAAATTAGCCAAAAAAGGATAAAACAAGTACAAAGTTTCATAGGTTCATAGGTAGGTACTAAGCTATCGGCCCTGGGGCCTATACAAGCCCAGCCAAAAAGGTACCCTGGCTTTTGCCACCCAAGAAAATTATTTTCCTGTGCCGCTGTCGAGCAGAGCCACAGAGGTGATCCCCAGGGTGAATTTCCTATTTCCCATCCAATCATAAAGATTTTTCTTGAAGAGTGCTAATGATAAACTTTGTTTGATATAGATAGGTAGTTTATTCCAGAGTATGGGAAGTCTCTGGGACAGGAATCTATCCCTCCGGCATGTTCTGTTTATTGTGGTGGCAAGGTTTAGGTCCCTAGAGCATGTAGCTCGGAAGGATTGGGATTTCTTTAAGTGGAGTATGTCCAGCAGCTCTGGGTTTGACATAGCTTTGTATGTTAGGCAGAGATCACCTCTGAGTAGGCGATATGCGACGGAGTAAAGCTGGAGTTTTTTGAGACGGTCTGCGTAGGGCATCTGTTTGAGGCTGGTAATCCTCTTTGTGAGGTATTTCTGCAGCCTTTCCAGTTGTTGTAGATGTCTTGTGAGGTACATACCAAAAGGGGCATTGTACTCTATAATGGGTCTAATGAGTGATGAGTAGAGGGGAACAATGACCTCTTTTTTTCTGGATGAGAAACCTTTTGTGATGAGGTGTGCCACGTAGAAGGTTATCCTGACTACTGAGGCGATGTGATTATCAAAGGAGAGACTACTGTCCACCTGTGTCCCAATATCTCTTATCACACTTTCGGTGTTAAGTATATGTCAAAGGAAAAATAACTTCAAAATGATCAACACACGGCAGGTTCAGGTTAAAGCATTTTAATCGTGCAGCAAAGAGACAAAAACGTGCTAATACAGAGTTTGTCTAACTAGAATCAGGAAGTGAAGCTATTCTTATACATTTCTTACAAGGTATTGCCTACTAAACTGACGTAATAAATCACAAGTTCTTTCAATATTATTTCACAGCAGCTGTTTGTCCATGGTTTTCTGCTGACATATCAAGTTTACAAAAAAACTTCCTAAGAAAAACAACGTGGCCTTGATGACCACTGGTCAGATATAACTTCTCACTATGCAATGTTACCATTCAAGGTACTATGGCTAATTCGAGCACAAAGCAAGTACAGATTACAGTTCATTTCTTCAAGCAGTCTTTGTTTGATGTATCTCTTCTTTTCCGCAGCTGTGCATGTTCTCATAACATGAACAGGGCTGATTGTTCATATTTAATCACATTATAGAAAACAGTACTGTTCTATTCATTCACTATTCATTCATTTTCCTGACCTAGCAGATAATAAACATGCTTCTCTGTACATTTCCAAAAGGCATAAATATGAATTTTGCTGTGCTAGCAAATACTAGGTCAGAGAGCATCTTGCATTTTCAGAAAGCATACTGCAGTTTGAAAAAGCATCTTATAATTTCATACAGAATTAAGCTGTACATAAAATAGAATGGAATGTGTTAACCCTTTTAGCTTCTAATAAGCACTAAACATATACATTAATACATATTTTTCTAACAGTATACTACCGCCTATGTTGTAGTTCATGGGTACAGAGCTTTACCAAAGGGGATGACAATGCACTTTTTGGCATTGAGCTTGAGACCATGGCTTTGACACCAGGCATCTGTCTCAGTGAGGCCCTTTTGTAGGATGTCCACATCGTTAGGAGTTTCAATTATGGCTCCTAGTTTGCAGTCATCTGCGAACTTCATTAGCCAAAGACCTTCTGTGTTAGCCTGTACTTCAGAGAAGTAGATACCAAACAGGAGGGGACCCAGGACTGAACCCTGTGGTACTCCACTTGTCACTGGTCTGATGTCGGATTTGGAGTCTGCTACTTTCACAGTGTGGGTTCTGTCAGTGAGCCAGTTGACAACCCATCTTGTGACATAGGGATTTATACCTAGTTTAGTCAGTTTATCTATAATTCCAGAGTGGGGGATGGTGTCAAAAGCCTTGGCAAGATCTAGATAGGCTGTGTGAACCACCTTACCCTTGTCTACAGCTTTGGTGACTGCTTCAAAGAAGTATATCAGGTTTAGGAGACATGATCTGCCTTTTACAAACCCGAACTGGGTGGGATCCAGAGTTTGGAGATTACCAATGTCTTTGTTTATAAGTTCCATGATGATATGTTGCATGGCCTTGCAGACCAGGCTCGTCAGGCTAATGGGGCAGTAGCTCCCGGGGTCCGTGGTGGCTCCCCCCTTGTGGAGTGGGATAACCATTGCTGTGTGCCATTCAGCAGGCACAAAGCCTGAGGTGAGGCTATGATTGAACATGGTACTTAGGTAGGGTGCCAGTTCGTTCTGTAGTTCATGTAGAACACAGCCTGGGATGTTGTCTGGTTCCACAGATGCTGTGTTCTTGGCTTTGGAGAGTGTGGTTTTTACCTGTGCAGCCATGATTACAGGAACTTTGCATTCTTCCGGTATAGAGATGGGCTCTTTAGGGGATGAGAGGGGGGTAAAGTTAGCACTAAACCTATCTGCCAGGATGTTGGCAATATCAGTTGGGTTTGTATATTTAGTGCCATTGTGCTGTAACTCAGAGCAGATCTGAGTGTTGCCATTGATCACACAGAAGAGCCACAGCAAAGATACTAGTGCTGATAGAATGTTGTTCTATCACAGGATATACAGACATGCAGACAGACAGACAGACACACATAAATGCATACAAACACATGCATGTACACTCATACTGACGCGCACGCGCGTGCACACACACACACACACACACACACACACACACACACACACACACACACACACACACACACACTCACACACACACATGTAAGGGAAATGAAGGATACCAATTCACCTGCAGCATATATTTATATATTTAGGATGCGGGAGGAATGTAGGAAAAAAACAAAGACCAATACTGACACAGGCAGCACATACAAACTCCACATAGAAGACATCCCACTAGAAATTCAAACTGGACACTGCTCCCTTTGTCAACATGAATGTAGGTTGTGATACTAATGACTCATTTTTGCAACACTATTCATATTTTACTGGCAATTTTGCATAGAAAACAGGAGTAGTATCTCTAGGTTAAAAATGGACACTTTTTATAAACATATAACCACATACCCAACATACTAGTAATAGGTGACTCTATAGTCAAGCACATTGATGTCCCACTCACTAGGCTGAATAAGGAGAAGGTTACTGTTAGCTGCCTGTCGGGAGCCAGGATTTGCCACATAACACATTCACTCAGGTCACTCCAGAACAAGTACAAATACAACTCTGTCATTGTCCATGTTGGTGTGAATGACCTGAGCTGTACCTCCCTGGACTACATGAAAAGAGACATGGAAGAGCTCTCTGATCACGTAGTCCAGGCCAGTATGACCTTAACCCTGAGTAGCATCCTGCCCTCACCAAGAATGATATCACGTATAAAGAAAAAAATTATCAATTTCAACAACTGGCTAAGTTTCTGGTGTCATTCAAAGGGGATCCAGTGTCTGTCCACCTGGGATGACATGCTTGACAAGCCACGCTGCTTCACTAGAGATGGCTTGCACCTGTCACCCTTAGGCTTTTGAATACTGGCCAAGGCTCTTGCCTCCCCCGTAGTGCCTTTTTTAGGCAAGGTTCAAAAGACAAACCCACTGCCAAAAATAGCACAAGTAACAAAAAACTGAGGGTAATGCTACTCAATGCCAGAAGTCTAAACCTCAAAATGCATGCACTCGAGGCACTCCTCAGTATGGAGAAAATCGATATATGTGCAGTAACAAAAACCTGGTTTAAGGCTGTAGTGAGCACCCCAGCACTATCAGGCTACAACTCATACCATACATTTCGGCCACAGAACCCGGACCGAAATACAAAAGGTGGGGGCATATCCATATTCATCAAGGATACTCACACCTCCAGGTTAGTGACACAGCACGATGCTTCAGAGATCATCCACATACAACTAACAATGGGCAAAACTGCAATTCGAATTGTAGCTTGCTACAGATCGCCCACCATGTCCCAGGACCCCCATTCTGCATTTCTGGAAACAATGGGAAACTTAAAGGTCCTACCAAACACCTTAATATTGGGTGATTTCAATTACCCAAATATTAACTGGGAGAACTACTCAAGTACTAACTCCCTTGCCCAACATTTCCTAGAATTTATAAACTCAAATGCCCTGGATCAACTGGTCAACACTCCCATCAGAGGTGACAACATATTGGATCTGGTCATCACCAACATGTGCGACCGGTGTTCCACACCAGAGGTCATCCCCTCGCTGGTTAGATCTGACCATAAACAAATCACTTTGGATATCCACATTCCGGCCTCACCCCCAGCCAAGGAAACCACCGTGAAAAACTTTTCAAAAGCAAATTTCACGTTACTTAAGACCGAGGTGGAAAGTTTCAAAGCCCCCATGCTAAAGGATAATGCTGTCCAAGCTACAAAATCCTTTACTAATGCATTCTACGGGCACCTACAAGAATGCATGGATCATGCTATCCCAAGCAAAACCAAAACTCACTCCTCCAAGAAAAGGAAACCAGTCTGGTGGACCCCTGCCATAAATAAGCTATACAATAAAGAAGAAAACTAGTACAGAAAAGAGTAAAATCCCAAGAAGGGAAGACATCCCTGATCAGTATCAGCAAGAAACTACGATCCTTCATAAAATCATCCAAGGCGAGCTTCAAAAGAAAAATTGCCAAGGACTCCAAAGATAACCATAAGGCATTCTTTAGCTATGTCAAGAATCTAAGTGGCAATGCTCAGATCTGCTCAGAGTTAGTGCAGAATGGCACAAAATACAGCGAACTGACTCATATTGCCAACATCCTGGCAGACAGGTTCAGTGCAAACTTCACCCTCCTCTCACCCCCAAAAGGGCCCATAACCATACCAGAAGAATGTAGAGCCCCCGAAATCACAGACACTCAGGTTAAAACAGCCCTCTCCAAAGCCAAAAACACAGCATCAATGGGACAGGACAGTGTCCCAGGCTGCGTCCTACATGAGCTCAAAGACAAACTAACCCCTCACCTAAACACACTGTTCAAACTCAGCCTCTCCACAGGCTATGTACCCATAGAGTGGCGGACAGCAACATTTATTCCAGTCCATAAATGTGGATCTACAACAGATCCCGGGAACTATCGCCCTATAAGCCTGACTAGCTTGGTCTGCAAGGCTATGGAGCGCATCATCATGGAACTCATTAACAGAGACATTGTGAACCTCGAAACACTGGACACTACCCAGTTCAGCTTTGTTAAGAGCAGATCATGCCTCCTAAACCTGATAGACTTCTTTGAGACAGTTACCAAGGCTATAGACGAGGGAAAGGTGGTACACACAGCCTACCTAGACCTCGCAAAGGCCTTCTACACCATTCCCCATTCTGGTATTATAGACAAGCTCACCAGCCTGAACATAAACCCCTACATCACACATTGGGTTGCCAACTGGCACACGGACAGAACTCACATGGTGAGAGTTACGGGAGCTAGGTCCAACTCTAAACCGGTTACAAGTGGCGTTCCCCAGGGCTCAGTCCTGGGACCCCTCCTGTTCGGCATATACTTCTCAGAGGTACAGGCAAGCACAGGAGGACTATGGCTGACCAAGTTCACAGATGACTGCAAACTAGGGGCTATAAATGACTCTCCGGCTGACACATACATCCTCCAAAAGGGTCTCACTGAGACGGATACATGGTGTCAAAATCATGGCCTCAAGCTAAATGTCAAAAAGTGCACAGTCATCCCCTTTGGAAAAAACAAAGTTATAAGGGATCTGGGGACCCAAGTAGATAGTAATCTCTCCTTTGATAATCACATTGCCAAAGTTGTTAGAAAATCCTTCTATGTGGCCCACCTAATCATAACAGGATTCACATCCAGATCAAAAGAGGTCATTGTGCCCCTCTACTCATCACTCATCAGACCCATCATAGAGTATAACACCCCATTTAGGATGTACCTTACAAGACACCTGCAACAGCTGGAAAGACCACAGAAGTACCTCACCAAGAGGATCATTGGCCTCAAACAGCTGCCCTATGCAGCTCGACTGAAGAAATTCCAGCTGTACTCAGTTGCATACCGCCTACTCAGAGATGATCTCTGCCTGACATACAAGGCAATGTCCAACCCAGAACTGATGGACATGCTCCACCTAAAGAAAACCTTATCCTCTCAAGCCATAAGGTTTAGGGATCGAAACCTCACCACAACAATAAATAGGATGCGGTGGAGGGATAGATTCCTGTCCCAGAGACTTCCCATGCTTTAGAACAAGATTCCAATCTACATTAGGCAGATCTCCTCACTAACACTCTTCAAGAGAAACCTTGACGAGTGGATGGGAAACAGAAAGTTTACCCCGGGGATCACTTCAGTGGCTCTGCTGGACAGTGGCACAGGGAACTAATCTAACGGGGTGGCGAAAGCCAACACATTCTGGCTAGGCTTATAAATGCCTTCGGGCAGATAGCCTAGTACCTACCTATGAACCTATAAAAGGGTTTTCCAGCTGCCATGGTCTTCAATCACCATGAGAAAGCTTAAGCCAGAATGTGAATAAGAAGGCTTCATCTAAGTGTTTGGTTTCTGATTCAAGAAGTAAAATATAGAATCCATCATCACTGCGAAACTACAGATCTTCTCTTTATCCCTGCATGGATATTGAAGGAGTTCTGGAACTTCAGCATCATGATTTACATGAATATGGTGAACCTAGGGAAGACGCATGACTGTGTATCATGGAATACTTTGTGGGTTTTGCTATCACATCATAGTGTCATAGTGCCAATGCTTCATGACACTTGTCCCTGTATGTTAGAAGTGAGAGTTGGTGACATGGATGTAGAACTTCAGCAAGGTTGTGTCTTGTGCCTTTTCCTGTGATTTTCACAGGCCAGATATCAAAACACCTTCAAGCCATGGCTATTTCCCAGCCTAGAAATAAGTGTGCTGTCTTGCTTTTTTGGCCTCAAGTAAAGTCATGCACAGAAGTAGATCAATGGTGTGTGTGTGTGTGTGTGTGTGTGTGTGTGTGTGTGTGTGTGTGTGTGTGTGTGTGTGTGTGTGTGTGTGTGTGTGTGTGTGTGTGTGTGTGTGTGTGTGTGTGTGTGTGTGTGTGTGTGTGTGCGCGTAGGTAAGGGTGCACACACAACGCGTGTGTAAAGTGGTTTGAAAGGAAATCACTACAGCCAATTCAGAAAACGTAGTTTCTCTGCCATATTACTTTCAGCAGGTGAGAGGGGAGAAGCTACCACAAATGGAGAGTTAAAGTATCCTGGGGTTTTATGCATGAATGAGGGGAGAGGGAGTAAGGAAGCTGACCAGTGGATGGAAGCAGTGACAGCAGCACTGTAGGCTTTGTATCTGACTATAGAGGTGAAGGAGAACTAAATCAGCAGATAAAACTGTCAGTATGCTGATCACTCTTGATTTGTTATTGTGAATATGTTGTGAATTGAAATTTATACCTGTGTTATAGCCAGATGTAATCATTGTTTCTACCTTGGATCATCACTGAATATGGTTTTCAACGTATTTCACTTACTGATTAACAAAATTAAATACAAAAATAAAATAAATGAATCACCAATGGTTATAACTTTTGGGTAGTGATATCAAGGGTGAAATCAAGGTTGCAATCAGAGTTGCTTGGCTCAGTTTCCATGATAGATCAAAGAGCTTAGCAACCTTGGAGAAGCTGTGAGGGCAGCTGCTGCTCTTCTTGGGGTGAGAGGTGTCAGTTGAGAGGGATTGGAGAATCACTCGACTCCAGCATGAGGTGTACCAAGCACAGCAGACTGGGGATGGACCCCTGGGCTGACCCATGTCAAGCTAGAGGTACTGTACCACTCAGCTTGCTCAGAAATGCCAGAGAATTCATCTAAATGAGCTGGCAAATTGCTGGTGATAATGAAATTTAGTATGCCCTACTCAACTAGCAAACAGCATAATCGTCACCAAGAAATGCAGTTTGGCAAACAGGAAAAAGAAGGATACGTGGAGGAAAGATGGACAGAATGGTGAACATATGCATTAACAGAATCTTTAAGAAAATGTGTCATTTATTATGTAAAGTCTTGCAACATAAAATATAGGAAATGACAAGCTACAAACGCTTGTTTTTACCAAAGGTGTTCTGCTGAGCAATAAACAGATGCATTGTAGCATTTGGTAAAGAACTCTTGCAGGTAATTGTGCTCCTGCTGAAACATTCAGATCAGGGCTGTAGCTCTCTATTTACACCTTAGAAAAAAAAATTTCTGAGTGAATGCAGCACATATTTTAGCTAACAAACAATGTAGGCAAATGAAAGTTTCACCAGAGACCTCCCACAAGAGTAAAACATTACTTCTTATTGATTAGAAAGTTTATTGTTTAGAATAAAAATAAATAAAAACACAGTTTGGATGAGCTAAAAGGAAACTTTATTGAAACACTAAAGTGAAAGATAAGCACTTTCATCTACTAACCATTTTCAAGAGCTGTTGACTTCCTCAGATCGATGTTAATGCCCAATTTATTATTTACAACTGGCTTTTTAGTAAGTAGTGCAAACAGCATATCCTAAACAGCAAAGTCATTTTTTATTAAGTCTACAAATACTTAAGAGTAAAGAATTTTATGCATAAAAACAAATTTACCTCATCCTTCAATGAAAATCTTATTATGATTAATTCATAATCTAGACAAAAGATGAGAGATCTACAAATCGTGCCATCCTATATCCCTGGTTAATGATCATCATTTTTTTTATTAAAACTGCTAGATATTAGCTTTGAATTTTTATTAAAATGTGATGCAGAAAGATCAAACAGGCTTATGTTAAAGACATACCATGGCTTGCAGCAATCTTGATGCCGCAGCCTTAAGCATAGCTGGGAATAACTCTGCACTGCTTCTCTTCTTACAGATGTGGACCAGATGTGGAGAAAACCTTAATAGCATCTCCGCAGCTGAGTCTCAGCGGAGCTTGTTAAAACCAAAGGTGCAGCGGTAGTCTTACTTTGAGCAAAATGATGATGACACACTGAAATACACTGAAAAATAAGAAGACAGTAATACAGGCTGCTTATCAGCCTATATTTTATCTATCTGCATAACAGAAAATGTGATATACATTATCATGTGAGAGTTGTCCCACGTGACCACAGCTATAGAAAAGGATTCACTTTTATTGTCTGAATATGTACTGAAGCAATGGAAATATTCTAGCATGCATACATAAGGTACCAAACCCTTAAATACTTTTCATCAGCTACACTGTTAATTTAAAAATTGCACTAGTACAATTTACAGAAATAATACCACAATACATTTGGCTGACTTTTAAATTACACAAGTTTGCCTTCATCCTGCCTCTTTTCTTATGTATCATTAAAAGAAGTATTTTGTACAGTCAATGTGGAATATGATATTGTGGTGTAAAATAATAGTTATTCCTTTTTAATTATTAATTTAATTAATAGTGGGCATAATTACCACCTGCTATCACTACATTTCTAACAACACAGACATGCACAGATACAGAGCTACTTATATTATTTATACACATACTGCAAGCAGTAACTTGTATTAGTTTATAGCCATCACAATATCACTTTTTTATTTTGATTTATTTATTAATTTTTTGATAAGATAGCCCTCTGTAGCCATGGCCTCCTGACCCCTTGATACTAACTGGAGTTCCTTATGACAGACTGTCCTCACAGCATCTGGGATTAGCCTATCCATGTCTGGGATGCTAACCAAGAATCAGTCAGTAATACTGTAAAGAAGTAACCAATGAGGAACTCCATGAAGTGGGTTACCAAATACAGCATCATTCTAAGGCAGCTGGGTAAGTTGTAGCGGTGTTCCTAACCTGAAATTTAACATGCCGTGAGGTCTGTCCTACCACCATTAAATGCCACTCAAAATGCAAATGTCTCACAATGTGAGGACTGATTTTCTCTCTCTGTGGCCCACTTGTCCCCAGTTCATTGCTAGGCCATACTTTCCATCACCACAGCTGGAAATCCAAGCAAAGCATCATCAGGAATGATAGCACTTTACTGCTAGAGCATGTTTCCTACAGGCTCTAAGTGTTTTGCCATGAAAATAATGATATGTCACTCCAAATGAAATTTCATAATTTGTTATTTAAAGAATTACAAGGATAAACATACTTATGCTACTGGAAGAGCCTCAGAAATGTGTCTGCTTGGCATTAGGCCCCAGCACAGCACCACTACTGCTCTACTACATTTTACTAATATAATAAATCAACATAGAAATGATGGTCTGCTTGTGTCCACCATTTTCTTTGACTTGTCAAAGGCATTTGATACTGTTTCACTAGCAACTGGTCATTCGACTCTCCTCAATAGGACTTTCACAGCAGTCCTTGTTGTGGTTCCTTTGTTACCTATCTGGAAGACAACAAGCCATTAAACGGCAGCAAACCTACTCATCCTTTCAGCCAGTTATGACATGTGTCCCTTAGGTCTCTATCCTGGGTCCTCTCCTATTTAATATATTTATTAATGACCTCCACTCACCATGCTAGTTTAGTTCAATATGCAGATGACTTAACATTAATATGTGTGGCCTCAACAATAAATAATCTCCAAGACATTACCCAAAAATCATTCTCCTCTGTAGAAACCTGGCTCAAAGAATCAAACCTCCTACTCAACCCCAAATAAAACTAAGTTAATGCTTTTCACCTCAAAAAGTTACTAAAATCAAAAGCAATCTTTTACCATAAACTCAGCAAATAATACTGTAATTAAAAGTGTACCTCACAGTAAGCTTGCAGGCATTATATTAGACAACAATCTCAAATATGACCAGCATATACTGCACACTGTCAAATCTACAGCACCAATAACTTGAGTCCCTTTTATAGGATCAGCGGATTCTTTACAGATACTGCAAGAAAACCTTTAGACACCACCTTCTTACTGCTGACTGTCTTATAAGCCGCTCCTATCCCAACAAACATAAACAATACTCAAAGAAAGAAACTTGCCTCCTGCTACAATAAAATAGCTAAATTTGCCACCAGTCTCCCTCATAGGACCCACCATTGTCTTACCTTAAAGCAATTAAACTGGCGTGAACTGCACAACTCTCTTATCATATTCACAACTGGCTACAGCACACAAACTCACTCATCATCCAGAAAAATGCCCTGCGCTACAAAACTTATTACTACTCTATTGTCCAGCAAGTTTCCTTCTGTTCTAGTAACAAATTCTTTTTACTTACAAATAAGTTAAATAATGTTGCAGGAGACTCACTCTACTCCCAATGAGTTGATAAACTCTGGAATAGTTTGTTTGTGTCTTTCGGCTTTTCCCGGTTAGGGGTCGCCAGAGCAGAACTCCGGTCCGCTAATGATTGGCAGTAGAGTTTTACGTGCTGGCTTGCCAGGCCTAACGCACAACCTTCAATGAAGGAATGCCCATTCATGCATGTCGTCACACAGAAGATGCTCTAATTGAGAATCGAATGGGCAACATCTAACTGTGAGGCGACAACGCTACCGCAGCACCACCACCGCAGTATTCCCATGCAAATAAAACTCTCTGACAAATTCAGTAGTTTTAAACCACTGCTTAAACAACATCTTAACCAATCCTGGTCCTGCGCATGCTCATCACAGGGTTAAAACTTTGTATTCACTAAACTATGCTTTCCAAATACTCTCTCTAAACATAATATTCTCAACCTCTTACTGAAATGACAAAACAATTTTTGTACATAACTGCTGCCTGTATAATCCATTAAGCTGCACGTGTGCTTTCTCTTTAGTAACTTCCACCTCTATAAAATCTTAGAATGTATATGCAAAAATGTAACTATGGTTTGTGTATAAACGTAAATAGAAATGTAACCACTCTGTGTTTAACTGGAACTTAGTATAATGCAATGTAAGCAAATGGAGCTTTTCTCCCCGGGCCTCCTCTGAAACCTGGGTATTATCCAGGCGGACTTTCTAGTAAACAAATACAAATAAATAAAATAAATATTCAATTTTCTTTGTTACTTGGTCCTTCTTAGAACTATTTTAACCATAACAAAAGTCTTCTAGGCAAGGGCAAATGCATTACACATGCAGAATTTTGAGACCCAAACCAAACAGCACATTTTAAGAGATGGAAGAAAGCAAGGGTGTCCATAGAAAAATGTTCACAGCAAGGAGAGATATGCAAAACTCTGCACACACAGTAACAATGCAGTACTGGACCAAGGATCCTGTAGCAGTAAATGGTAATTAATGAACATTATAATTTCATTAATAGCGTTCATGTGTCCCATGGAAATGAAGTGTGTCTGTATCCCAGCCTGAAAATTTCAGAAACAGCTTTCAATAAAGCAACATTCTCAGTCTGCAGATCTTTAAAGAACACAATCGTTGTCTGTAGATCTTTAAAGAACATAATCTTTATTTTATAGAGATTGTCCCACTTGAGTACCACACAATGTACATGATACAGTTCTGGGGTCAGTTCCATATTTTCTGAAGTGCTTATCGCCATTTAATTCCATTAATATGGAGTACAATGCTATTATTATAAATGCTGCCCAATGCAAAGATTAAATCAGTTTTGATCAGAAAGAATACATTCCAGTTCTTTTGTTTCTGCAGGGAACAAAGTCACCTCACCAGTCACACAATGCATTCAAAATAATCAACTTCAAGACTGATGTCTCTATCAGGCAAAATTGTTTGCAATAACCTCATAGTTAAAATTATGGGTTCTCATATTTTGATAAAATAACCCATTTCCCAGATTCATCAGATTTGTTAGATTAAATAAACTTCAGGCAGGTGATTTTTGTCCAGTTCCTGACTGCCCTTTACTGCATGCATATTGTATAGCTTTTTTCTTTGCTTTTTCTCCCATAATATGATGAGGTGACTGCATAACTGTTTATGTATGCCTCCCATGTTAGACAAATTATATGATTAGATCTGTAAGTGGGATTACACCCTTTTAAATGTTTTTTCATTGAGCGTTACTATATCATATCTGTTCAAACTACTGTACTTCACAACCACTTATTACATTATACAACACAAAGTTCAGTTTTCAGTTTACAAGCAAAAATGATACTTCTGAAAAACAACAAACTGTGTGTTTGTGCATATATGAGTGTGTGTGTGTGTGTGTGTGTGTGTGTGTGTGTGTGTGTGTGTGTGTGTGTGTGTGTGTGTGTGTGTGTGTGTGTGTGTACATGTATGTATATGTGTGTGCATGGATAAAACAAGCATTGATAGTAAGATTTTGACATTACAGCCTTCTTTGGCTAAAACAGTCAACAGCAGGCACATTATATATCCAAAAATTACTCTAGGACCCAAATATAAATGAGTGTAATAATTACGTACCTGCATTCAAGTGGTTTACTAAATCTGGGCAGTAATTTTAGCACCTCATAAAACAGAAATTAGTACACAGGAAGGAGAAGAGGAAAGGAAACCGCATTAGCAGGCATATCCAAATATATGTCATGACAAATATTCCATTATCACCTCATTATTCGTGCTTCAAGGTTGTGGAGTACTGAATTTAAAGAATGCGTGTGTCTCTTTTTCACAGGGAGTTATGTGTGGCATCTGTGACAAGGTAACCATGAGCAAAGCTATTCTTATGTGAACTGGTGGGTCATGTCAAGTTTCTCCCTCCACCACGCACATCACGCACAGGGCCTCCATGGCCCCTACTCCCATTCTGGCCTATACATACTGATCAAGATTACTTTTTTTCTTCCTTTTCCTCACAATTTGCTCACTTGTCATTGTTTTCCCTGTCTTCATACATTCATTCATTCATTCATTCAACACATACTGATTAGCATACCTCTCAAATGTCCAGATTTTTGCAGAATGTCCAGACTTTTGCCTCATATTTTTAGTCTGTTCCTCATAAAATGTTTGGTTTTATGGCAGATCACGGAGTATTGAATCACTAAATGATTATATACATTTGAATTTCGGACTGTATAGTCTTCAGAAAACACATTCTAATGCAAAACCTATTACTGTATCAACTTTCTAAATTTATAAGAGCAGTATTTAAACTTATTCCCTATTTGTAGGCCTCTGCCCCCCCCCCCCCATTCATTTGGCTTTGTCCAGATTTCTTGTGCTAACCACTTGAGATGTATGCTAACTAGGCCAGACTGCATTGTTAACTTTGCAGGAAATAACAGCATTAAGCCAGGAGTCTGGGGTCCTAGATGGTCTGAGGTACATTTCAGAAATTTTTAAAAACAATCTGTTTTATCCAATAATGGCCTGAAAAAAAATATGATTAAGGAAAGAAATTCTGTCTTACTCTTCAACTTTGCTTTTTCCTGTATGCTTTCAACATATCCTAACTGAACAGAACTGCCCTATAATAACTGTGGAGGAAATAAGTGAATCAACGCAGCAGTCAGAGCCATTAGGCCCCCAAAGACATGGGGGTTGTAGATGCCCTGAGGTGCATTTCAAAGTTTTTTTTTTAAAACAACATTTTCATGCAGTGATGGCCTGAACAATAATCCTAATTAAGAAAAGAAATTCAGTGTTACTCAAACTTTGATTCTTCCTACAGTCTTTCAACGCACCCTAACCGACCAGGACCACACTGCTATAAATGTGGAGGAAATAAATTAAGCAGGGAATCTGTGTTTGGGAGGGGGTCTAGGCCCCCTAGAAGCTCTGAGGGTACTAGATGCTGAAGGTGCATTTGAGACGTTCCAACATTTTGATCAAATGATTGTCTGGATAAAAAATCTTGATTAAGGAAAGAAAATCAGTGTTATTCTTCAACTCTGCTTTGTCCTGCATCCTTTCAATAGGCCCTAAGTGACCAAGACTAGACTTGGGGGAAATAATTGCATTAATCTAGGGGTCTGGGGGCTGCATCATCAGAAGCCATGAGGGGCTTTAGATGCACTGAGGTGCATTTTAAAAGCCTTTTCAACAACCAATTTCATCCAATTATGGTCTAAATAAAAATCCAGATTAAGGAAAGAAATTCAGTCATTCTTTGTCTTTGCTTTTTCCTGTATACTTTTGCTATATCCTAACCAGGACTGCACTGTAATAATCATGGAAAAAATAGTTGAATTAAGCTAGGAGTCTGGGGGCAGTTAGGCCCTCGAAAGATGTGGATGTTCCAGTTGCTAAAAGTGCATGTTAGACCTTTTTTTTCCATCTTTTTATTAAAGATGGCCTGAGCAAAAAGCTTGAGTAAGGAAAGAACATCAGTGTTATTCTTTAACTTTGCTTTTCCCTGCATCCATTCAATGGCCCAGTATGAGAATGACTACACCTGGAGGAAATAACTGCAATAACCTGGGGGTCTAGGGCCACTAGGCTATCAGATGCCATGAGGGCTCTACATACATTGTGGTGCATTTTAAAGCTTTTGAAACAATCTGTTTCATCCAATGCATTATATTTACTTATTTATTTAACATTTGTTGACTAGGAAAGTCTGACTAGGACAGAGGCTATTTTCAGCAGAGGCCCGGGAAGAAACACTCCAGATGCATGTGTTTGGAATATGGGAGGAAACATGAGCACCCAGAGGAAACCCAAGCGAATGCAGGGAGGACATGCAGACTCCACAAAGAAGGCGCTCCAGCCAGGAATCAAACTGGAGAACCTCTTGCTGTGATCTACAACATTAACTGCCGCGCCAGTGCACCACAAATTATGGCCTAAATAAAAAAAAAATCCAGATTAAGGGTTCTAGATGCTCTAAGATATATTTTAGTGCTTTCTTTCCAACCTTTTGAAAAATCAAACTGAGAATAGTACCTGCCTCTCTACTCCCCCACAAAAAAAAAAAACAGTCCACTTCTGTGTATCCCACTCTGGAGTTAAACCGGGAAGAAAGTGAACACACAAATGGCCACAGTCACATATATTTAAAGTTGATGCTGTCATACATATACACAGCCACAGTCTATGCACACTCTGCCAGACTGGGATGAAAGTGGAAAACAAAGAATATTACATATTTCAGCCTCTTGCTGTCAGACATGTAAACAGCACGACTACTGATAGTTGGTACAGAGGGTTAAGTGTGTGAGTTGTAGTTCCTGTGTTTCAGATTGATTTTTTAGTCCCTCATTTGCCTACTATGTGTCCTTGAGCCAGTCAGTAAACCAGGCATTGCTCCCAGGTCACCCCTGAAAAGAGATTGCATGTACAATGAGCTTACCTGGTTAATAAATGGGTATTATTATTATTATTATTATTATTATGCTTCACCCTAAAAAGGTCATCACCACAACTGTGATCTATATTCTACCTGGTAATACACCTGCTAGACTTAAAGACTTCTTATCCTGGTGTTCTTCCAAAGACTCACAAGAAACCCTTATTCTGGGGGATTTCAACCTGGATTGGTTCACCTGTATATCAGAACCACCAAGTAATCTAATAAATCTCCATGGCTACCAGCAGGTAGTCCAAATTCCAACTAGCTCTCCTTGTCAATAAGAAGAAATTAAGTATAGGCACTAAACAGCCTATAATTGCAAAGTACCTTGCAAAGGTAGGGGAAAACAGCTCTTAAACTTTACAAGAAAGCACTAGGAAGCCTGAAACTGATTCAAGCACTCAGCTCTCCTTGTCAATAAGGAGAAATTAATCACAGGCACTAAACAGCCTATAACTGCAGAATACCTTGCAAAGGTAAGAGAAAACAGCACTTAAACTTTACAAAAAAGCACCTAAATAGGCATGTCCAAGGGTGAGCTTCCAGTGATTTCTCCTGTCCACCTGGTGAATCTGGGCATACTGGGGCAGTACAGCAACTGCCTCATGTACACAGACAATCCTCTCCTCCTACCACCCAACACTACAACCTGCGAGAGATGCACTTACATAGCCAAACTGGAAGCTAAGCTCTCTCCGGCCAAGATTGTGCTAGACAGTCAAGAGGAGAAGGTTAACACCTGCATTACACCTCAAGCAACTCATAGCCCTTCAAAACTCACACCATCAACACCCACACATAGCAACACTAAACCCACATATGAGGAGGCTCTTAACATTAACCTGACCAAGTAACAAGGTCCTCCATAGCCGAAACGCAAACAAACACCAGTCACAACCAAAGTGACAAATAACTCACAACACCACTGTGCCACCCAACAACAGCCCCTAAGGCAAGACAATGTACCCAACCCTTTAGTCATAGGTGACTGTATAGTCAGGCACACTGATGTCCTACTCACCAGGCTGAACAAGGAGAAGATTACAGTCAGCTGCCTGTCAGGTGCCAGGATCCGCCACATAACGCATGCACTCAAATCATTCCACAACAAGTACAAATATGACTCTGTCATTGTCTATGCTGGAGTGAATGACTTAAGACATACCTCCCTGGACTACATGAAAAGAGACATGGAAGAGCTCTTGGATCATGTGACCCAGGCAGGTATGACCCTAGCCCTGAGTAGCATCCTGCCTTCGCCCAGAATGATACCACAGTATAATGACAAAATGATTGACTTCAACAATTGGCTAAGCTTCTGGTGTCATTCAAAGAGGATCCAGTATTTGTCTGATTGGGAAGACATGATCGACAAACCACGATGCTTTGCCAGAGATGGTCTGTACCTGTCACCCCTGGGATTCAGGTTACTGGCTAAAGCTCTTGCCACACCTATAGTGCCATTTTTAGGCAAGGTTCAAAGGATAAAACCACCACTGTAACAGATACAAGCATGCAAAATCTGAAGGTAATGCTACTCAATGCTAGAAGTCTAAACCTCAAAATGCACTCTCTCGAGGCACTCCTAAAAATGGAGAACATCGATATCTGTGCAGTAACTGAGACCTGGTTCAAGGCTTAAGAGAGCACCCCTGCAATACCAGGCTACAATTCTTACCACACTTTTTGGCCACAAAACCAAGATCAAAACACTAAAGGTAGACGAGTGTCCATATTCACCAAGGATATTCACTCCTCCAGGCTAGTTGCCCAACACAATGCATCTGAAATTCTCCAGGTGCAACTAACACTAGGTAAGACTGCAATCCAAACTGTAGCTTGCTACAGATCCCCCGCCATGCCTCAAGATTCTCACTACACCTTTCTAAACATACTGGAAAATATTAAGATACAACCAAACACCCTAATACTGGGTGATTTCAACTACCCTGCCATTAATTGGGAAAACTACTCGGGTACCAAATCCTTTTCCCAACGGTTCTTGGAATTCATAAATTCCAACGCCCTGTATCAACTAATCCATTGTCCCACCAGGGGAGCCAATATCCTAGACCTGGTCATTACCAACATGGGAGATATATGCTCTACGCCAGTGGTCACTCCCTCATTGGTCAGGTCTAACCATAAGCAAAT
Source organism: Protopterus annectens (assembly GCF_019279795.1). Classification (NCBI taxonomy): domain Eukaryota; kingdom Metazoa; phylum Chordata; order Ceratodontiformes; family Protopteridae; genus Protopterus; species Protopterus annectens. The sequence goes on along the minus strand of NC_056729.1, from coordinate 274,764,417 downwards.
CACCTTTGACATCCACATCCCACCCTCACCCCCCAGTAAGGAAACCTCCTTAAAAAAACTTCTCCAAAGCCAACTTCATGCTACTGAAGTCAGAAATGACAAACTTCACAACACCCACACAGACGGGATCTGGAAGTTCGACTGCAGAATCCTACACTAAGGCACTGTACGAGCACATCAACTCGTGCATGAATCGTGCCATCCCAAATAGAACCAAGATGCTCTTCTCCAAAAAAAGGAAGCCAATCTGGTGGTCCCCTGCTATAAACAAACTATACAACAGAAGGAAGAAACTGTTGCAGAAAAGAGGAAAATCCCAGGATGCAAAAAAACTCCCTCACCAGCCTCAGTAAGAAGCTGAGATTCCTCATAAAATCCTCAAAAGCTAGTTACGAAAATAAAATTGCCAAAGATTCCAAAGACAACTATAAGGCATTCTATAGTTATGTCAAGAATCTAAATGGCAATGCTCAGATCTGCTCTGAGCTACAACTGAATGACATTAAATATACTAATCCCAAGGATATTGCCAATATCCTGGCAGATTGATTTAGTGCCAACTTCACCCACCTCTCACCCCATAAAGGGCCCATCTCAATATCAAAAGATTGCCGAATTCCGATAATCACGGCCACACAGGTAGAAACCGCACTCTCCAAAGCTAAGAATACAGCATCCATGGGACCAGATGACATCCCAGGCTGTGTACTACATGAGCTACAAAATGAACTGGCACCTCACCTAAGTGTCATGCTTAATCATAGCCTCACCTCAGGCTTCGTGCCCACTGAGTGGCTCACAGCTACAGTTATCCCCCTCTACAAGGGAGGATCTGCCTTGGATCCCGGGAACTACCATCCCATCAGTCTGACAAGCCTGATCTGCAAGGGCATGGAACGCATTATCATGGAACTTATAAACAAAGACATTGGCAACCTTCAAACACTGGACTCCATCCAGTTTGGGTTTGTGAAGGGCCGATCTTGTCTCCTGAATCTGATTGACTTCTTTGAATCAGTCCCCAGAGCTGTGGACGAGGGTAAGGTGGTCCACACAGCCTATCTGGACCTCGCCAAGGCCTTCAACACCATCCCCCACTCTGGAATCATAGATAAACTTACTAATCTGGGCATAAATCCCTACGTCACTCGATGGGTTGCCAACTGGCTTACTGACAGAACCCAGACTGTAAAAGTAGCCGACTCCAAGTCCAGCTCCAGACAAGTGACAAGTGGAGTACCTCAAGGTTCAGTCCTGAGATCACTCTTGTTTGGCATCTACTTCTCTGAAATACAGGCCAACCCTAAGGGACTCTGGCTAACAAAGTTTGCAGATGACTGCAAGCTGGGAGCCATTATTGAAAACCCAAATGATGTGGATATTCTACAAAAAGGCCTTACAGAAATAGATGCCTGGTGCCAGAGCCATGGGCTCAAGCTTAATGCCAAGAAATGTATAGTTATCCCCTTTGGAAAAAAACATGTACCCATGAATTGCCACATAGGTGGCAGGATGCTAAACATCGAAATTGTGATGAGAGACTTAGAGACACAGGTGGACAGTGGTCTCACTTTCGATAATCACATCACCACAACAGTCAGGAAATCCTTCTATGTGGCACACCTCATCAGTAAGGGCTTTTCATCCAGAAAAAAGGAGGTCATTGTCCCACTGTACTCATCCCTCATTAGACCCATTATAGAGTATAATGCCCCGTTTTGTATGTACCTCACAAGACATCTGCAACAGCTGAAAAGGCCACAGAAATACCTCACTAAAAGAATCACAGGCCTAAAGCAGATGCCATATGCTGACCGTCTAAAAAAACTCCAGCTATACTCTGTGGCATATCGTCTACTCAGAAGCGATCTCTGCTTAACATACAAAGCCATGTCAAACCCTGAGCTGTTGGACATGCTCTAATTAAAGAAATCCCATCCCTCAGAGCCACACGCTCCAGGGATCTAAACCTTGTCATCACAATGAACAAAACATGCTGGAGGGATAGGTTCCTGACCTAGAGACTCCCCATACTCTGGAATAGAATACCCATACATGTTAAGCAGAGCACCTCATTGGCCCTATTCAAAAGGAACCTTGATGATTGGATGGGAGATAGGAAATTCACCCTGGGGATCATGTCAGTCGCCCTGCTAGACAGGGGCCCAGAGAAGTAAATATTGTGGGAAGAAATATCCAGGGAATTGTTATGGCTAGGCTTGCACAGGCCCTAGGGCCAATAGCCTAATACCAACCTATGAACCTATAAAAATCTGCAAGGGAATCCATCCTTGACTGGGTCCTAACTAACAACCTCACATTGTACTCCCACATAGGCAGTCTCCCAGACACCTTAAATGACCACAGCATAATATACCTTAAACGTAGTAGAACAAGCATATGCAAAACCAATAACTATAAATCTACTAAAAACACACAAAATTTCTCTCCTGAGGTGCTCAATACTTTACTCTGTAACTGTGACTCGACCCCCCCCTAAGAACCCTCCCACTTGACCAGGCTGTAGCATATTTCAACAAAACATTTCTACAACACCTAGACACTGTTGCTCCATTGCGCAAAATCAAGGTTAGAACCTCTACAAACCCATAGCTCAGTAAAGAAACCAAACAAATCCTCAAGTCCAGAGACACTGCCTGGCTTTACTATCAAAAAAACAAAAAACACAAAGCCCAAGTACCAAGAACTGCGCAACCATGCAAAAAATGCATTAGGTTGGACAAAAAATCCTACCACACGATGTTACAAACTAAATACTAACACAAAGCCCCAAAATTTTGGAAAAATGTAAACTAGCTACTAAAAGCCACCCAAAAGGCTACCCCCAAACCAACCACCCCTGACACTAAAGTTCCCATCAAAACATAATTCACTAAAAACACAATAAACTTTTTGAACTCGGTTCTGTCCTTAGTATCACAGGACAGTTCCGTCTTCACTATCCCCCCAACACAAATAACACTAATACAAGCTTAACCCTCAAAACAGTTTTCACCACTTCAATCAAAAGCATGCTCTCCAAACTAAAAATCTCATCAACAGCAGCAGACCTACTCCCCAGCTATTTCTTGAAACTCACAGCAGATGCTATTGCTATCCCAGTCTCCACTCTCATAAACAGATCAATTGTTGAAAACTATGTACCCAAACTCTGGAAAATATCCTATGTTACACCCATACATAAAGGCAGGACCTCCACTGAACTTAATAACTACAGACCTATTGCTATACTCTCCCCCCCTGGCCAAAATCCTAGAAAATGCATCCATACCCAGGTGCTAAAATATCTCCTAGACAGCAAAATCCTGTCATCTACTCAACATGGTTTCAGACCTGCCCATAGTACCACTATAGCCCTCCTCTGCTTCACAGACACAGTAAACCGTCTCAAAAATGAAGGCCTGCAGGTGTCAACTCTTTTTTTGGATATAGCCAAAGCATTTGACACAGTTTCGCACCAAATCCTGCTAAACAAACTAAACCAATATCAACTATCAAATTCCACTCTTACCCGGTTCCAAAGCTACTTAACTGACAGGTACCAGGCTGTGAAATGGGAAAATTCTCTCTCTTCTCAGCTGCCCACAACTATAGGAGTCCCACAGGGTTCTATCTTAGGACCACTACTTTTCATAATCTTCACAAATGACCTCCATACCTCCACACAGCATGCATCTATCATTCAGTATGCAGATGATACTACCTTAATCTGTGCTGCACAAAACATTCCCACCCTCCTGCAAACAATTCACCAATCATTCTCTGACATTGAAAACTACCTTACCAAAGCCCAACTTATCCTCAATCTAAAGAAAACTCAGCTTATGATTACAACCAGTTCTAATAAAAACACTGATAACAGTCAATTCACTATCTACTCCACAAATGCTACTCCAATCACTCCAGTGGCACAGACTAAGCTATTGGGAATAACCATAGACTCCCACCTAAAGTGTGATAGTCATCTCAACTTAACTATTAAAAAGTACATGCCAAACTGGGATCACTCTACCGTATCAAACCATTTCTTACCAAGAACACAAGATCAGCCATTGCTCACTCCCAACTTCTATCCACCCTACTCTATGCATCTCCCATTCTGACTAATCTCAACAAAACTGAACTAAGCAAAATGGAAGCCTGCTATAACAGAATTGCTCGCTTTGCTGCAAATTACTCATATAGAACTTATCACTGTACTGGTTTGAGACAGCTCCACTGGCTTGAACTGCCCAACCTCCTAATCTACAATCAATTCTGCCTCTGTCACTCTATCTATTACCTCCCCAATAAGTGTCCTGCCCTCAAAAACCTAGTACAACATCACTCAGCCAAAAGGCCTCTTAGATCATACTATTAGAAGTCACCAACAGCTACAATAGCTTTGAAGACACACTATATAGTAGTTCAGTGGCTAAAAAATGGAACTGTCTCCCCACTAGCATACAAAACACATTGTCTAAAGCCTCCTCTAAAAACCTCATTAGGCAACATCTCAAGCAAAGTTGGCAGTGCCATGATTGCTCCCCAGGCTAGTGAAAGTGGATAAGGTACACATACTAAACCTAGAGTACTTGATAATAGTTTTCACTCTTACTCACAAACACTGGCTAATGTACAATGTATGTACTGTACCTGTATTCTATTTATGTTCCAAATTTCAGCTGTACACCACAACTCTATTAATTACCTTTATTTTTAAATTAATATTTTCTTGTTTGTTCTCTCCACTATAACTGTTGATGTGCTGCATACCACTGTAAAAACACGTCTATTGTAATTTGTGTGTAAACTGATCATATCTAAATATCTAAATGTATCTGTAATTTTTCTATGTGGAGCTTTTCTCCCCAGGCCTCTGCTGAAAAAGGGCCTTTTTGGCTCAGTCAGACACCCCCGGTTAACAAATGTAAAATAAAAAATAAAAAAATAAATATTATTATTATTATTATTATTATTATTATTATTATTATTATTATTAATACTTACACTCACACAAAAGATAGGCACTTGTAAATGCATCTAAAGTTTGCAAGTTAAGTTTAAAAAAATGATCTCAGTAATGTCTCCAACATGTTATTCCTTGACAGTACACAATGCTCCTAAACAAACTATAATGACCATCTGGGCACACCTCTGAAGTTTGTGAGGAAAGTTAAAGAAATACTGACCGCTATGTTCCCAGCCTAATACCATATACTGTGACCTGTGCACCCCTCTGAGATTTGAGAAGAAAATTAAAGAAATAAGAGCATTGTCAACAGACTCCTAACAAAAACTGCAATGGACTCCTTTTACACACCTCTGAGAAGGCCTGTTGTAGACTAGGTGGGGATCAGGACAGAGACTACTACTAAGCCTGTCATAAATCCACTTATACAGCATTGGTGTATGTGTGAGGCCATCATGCCCTCAGAAGCTCTGAAGGTCTGGATATCCTGCAATGTATTGTATGCCTTATTTTTTGAAAGATTATTTAAACTGAGCAAATTACAAGACGATCAGTTACTTTCATCCTGAAAGCCCCCACCCCACAAGAAAACTATATCCACTTCTGTGTACAGTTCAGACATCTGGCTTTGACAGAAGAGGATGTCAATATAATGTAGTTCACATTTCCACTACAAAGACAGTTGCTACACATTGGAGTATTGCAATTTGCTTCACACTTTTTACATTCATAATGCAAAGCCAGAATAATGAAGAAGTAACAGCAGGAAGCAAGTCATTTTCTTCTATAGGCAGCCCAAGAATTACAGCTACTTTGTCTGCATATATCTCATTTGTCCACTTAAGAGGTCCATTTTACTTCACACAAACACACACTACTCATAAAAACATAGTGGCTATTTAAACTGAACAAAAACAGGTGGTCAGATACTTTCAACAGACAGCTCCTACTACACTCAGCAGTTATATCTACTTATGTGTGCACTTCAGGCAATTGTGATAAAAAAATGACAGACATATATTTTATTTCAGCTCTGTGAACTTCCAAGCAAGGAGTAGCCACACATTAAAAATATTCTAAGTTGTTTTACACAAATCCAGTTAATCATGTAAATATACAGTAGTATTACAAAGTCTGGTAGTAAATGTTTAAATTAAGAAAATGACAGCAGGGCGAGTTACTTTCTGCAGACATCCCCCTCCCCTCCCACCCATCATTCATAGCTAAAAAATGACAGCTATGTAATGTATTGTAGTTTTGTTCCAGGGAAACTATAGCCACACATTAAAATATTCCAAGTTGCTTCATACAAATAGCAGTAATACTACAAATGCACACTACTTCTGCAAACCAAATAATGATTGTTTAAATTGAGAAAACAATAAGGTAAGTTATTTTCTATAGAGAGTTCCCAACCTAACCCAGCAGTTACAGTTAAAAATGGCAGCCATGTATTGTGTTTCAGCTTTGTTCCTTTTCCTTAACTCGGACTTAGTTTGACCTAATCAGTGTAGTGTGTGGGGTGGGTATTTGTTGTTCTAAAATGCATTTTTATGGCCCTGTTTATACTGTTTGCCTTGAATAGGCTGATTTAAAATTAAACAATATGTAGATTTTCCACACCTACTTTAAGTATATAAAAGCTGATATGTTTAACATTGTTAAAAATTTCTGATTTTTTGTTACTGAGGATCATTTGTCTCTGATGAATAAAGGCTTGTTGCTTTGGAACCCTACCTGGATTTCATGATTTTTGGAAATTATTGTCACTGAGCTCATCAAAGCAGTATTAAGACCACTAGTTTCTTTATTTTTTCCTTAACACTCATGTAAGTGAGGTTGGAACTCGACAGATTCCTGTACTTGTTCAGTTTTTACATGTGGTCACAGAAAGTGTACTAGCCTATCTCTAAGGCTTGGAGAATATCTGTCAGTGATTTTAGGCATAATTTTAACAGCTCTGGATAAAAGCTCATCACGCAGAAGTATATACCAGTATTTCTTGACTATCATGGAGACAATCTCCATAAATGAAGCATATCTTTTAACAGATTGTACCTTCTATCTATCATCATATCTTCTTTGATAATAGCTATGCCTTTGATCTAACAGTTCTGCTGTGGCTTTAAATATTAATGAACACATGATCTACATCAAACTTTGAATTGTGAACACTCCTCTGTGTAAAAACAATAGGCCAGATTAATTAGCAGCTACATGAAGTGTAGCTATTGTGTTGGCAGAGTGATGTGCCACCAACATGATAGCGTTCTATTTGGTATTCATTAAGCAGCTCTACATGATGTCTAGAGCTGCCAAACACATATAAATGGCAGAATATGCTAATTAAATAAAAAGAGCTGAAATACATGCTAATTAACCAATCTAACATGGTGGAACTATTCAGGAAGTTATAAAACAATTGGTACGCTCATTGTAGGATTTTGCCTTGTATACCAAAATTCTTTGGAATACAGGCATGATTACACTTAGAAAAAAATGGGGTGTCATAGGCATCAGTCTCTAGAATATTACATCATTTTAAAATGTAATGATACTATATGCAAAGGCGCATATCTGTTTCCCACAAACCCCCACAAGAGAGATTAAGAACCATGCAGCACTTCTATGCAGCAACACACTTTCCTGAAGTGTTGGGATCCAGATATTGTACAAACATAGAAATAAAAGCCCCACCTGAGGAACAGGGAATGAGGTACATCAACAGAAAAGGTTTCCACTCCATAAACTGTCAGGTTGTTTTTAATGATCATAACATCATCTTTAATGTCTGTGCAAGTAACCCAGGCAGTTTTCACACATGTATATCACATTATTGGATGATGAAAAGAGCAAATGCTCATTCATTGAACTGATAATGTCGAAATCACAAAAATACGAACACAGAGAACAGAACAGCAAATTTTTTTCCCAGAGAAAAATTTGCTGCTCCGCAAAAAAAAAAAAAAAAAAAAAAAAAAAAGTTTAAACACAAAGTTAAGTGATGGGCTTTACCCCCCTACTTAAATATACCAACTCTGAGATCACATAGTGATGGAAATGGCAAAGTCCCGAAGATGGCCCACCGATTTTTTTCCATGGGGAAAAAAATTGATGTTCCGTGACTTGGCTATTTTCTCCTTTTGACATTATCGGATCGATAAAAGAGTACAGCTCTTTTCATCACCAGATAATACGATATAGACCCCTTCTCACTACTCACATATACAACACACTTGACATGTTACATAATATAATACTCAGGAAACCAGTTCAACAAGGACAGCAAGGGGCTGGACCACAGTTTCAAGGACCGCATGCAGGGCCAGCAGCAGCAGCAGGTACAGATGAGGAGTCTAAGTGAGAACTGCCACCTGCAGATGGTGCTGGCAGACAGAGGCATTCAGAGTATGCCCTGGCTCTGGCCAAGATGCAAAGTATAGCATACACACACACACACATACACACATACACACACACACACACACACACACACACACACACACACACACACACACACACACACACACACCCTAGCTCAAAACCTACAATTTCATCCACATATAAATATGAAAATCGATGCCTTTCAAACAGAATAAAATCTAAGCAGTTCAGAAGGCATCGAAGGACGACACTCCAAAGACGCCCGAAAATATATAAATACAACTTGTGCATTTACATCTTTGGAGTGTGGTTCCTCAAGGCCTTCTAAACTGCTTAGATTTTGTTCTGGTTTAAGTGTTGAAGGCTGCTTCCCTATTTTCTTTTTGGTTTTTGCATTTCAAACAGCACACACTTTACTTAAACATGTAATGGCTGTGTTCTGACAGCATCAGACAGGGACAGCCCCCAAGGTTACAGTTTGCGCCTGCACTAATGACAAGGTAAGTGTGGAACCTGTAAAGAAAAACAATAAGTTGCAGAATTGATTACCCTAATATGGAAATATGTATATGCCCTTAAGCAGATGATTTGTCTGAGGTATACAGTTAGGTCAGTAATGGCCGTGGTGGTGCAGTGGTTAGCGTTGTTGCCTCACAGCAAGAGGTTCAATGGTTTGATTCTCAGCTGGAGCGCCTTCTGTGTGGAGTCTGCATGTCTTCCCCATGGTCTAATGACATTTAAAAGACATGCAGGTAGGTGCATGTGTGAATGGGCATGCCTTCTTTGAAGGTTGGACATTGAGCTGGCACATCAGCACCATAAAAATCCACTGCCAATCATTAGCGGTCCGGAGTTCCATTGTGGTGACCTCTAACCGGGAAAAGCTGAAAGACATTAGTTATACATTTAGGTCAGTAAAGAACTGATTACCCTTATATGGAAATATGTATATGCCCCTAAGCAGAGCATTTGTCTGAGGCATACTTATGTCAGTAATATCTCCTGTCAGATTTTTGCTGTATTCGCTTACATATTATAAACAATACTGTGCATCAATTATTTCAATTAACCATCATAGATAAAACATGGATCAGGTCAATTATACTCTCATTTGCACAACTATACTAACAAGCAAGACCGCAGTACCTAATGCTTCCAGTGCTGTCATGACAATATTAACTGAAATACAATGAGGTTCAAGAATTATAGAAGTAATCATTTACAAATGTGTATTAACAAGAAATCAACAACTTTTTTTCTGCAATACATAATAATGAATTCAAGCTTGTGAATAAGCAAACATTAGCTATCCACTGCATGCGTCAGACATATATGCAACCCTAAGTCACAAAGACATGTGCAAAGGGCCAGGCATAGTCATAATCATTTGCACAGGGTGGGGGTGGGGGTGGGGGGGTCGGAGGGCAAGGCTGACACCAAAGAAGTGAGTGTATGTGTGAGTAAGAAAAACATGTACCTATCAGAGTATGCAGTGCTCCGCACCAGTAACAACAGGTGTACAGCACTCAACAGTACTGCTTAGTTTGTATGTGTTGGAAGTGATATGAGCAAGTGAAAAATGTTTTTTTTCCATGTGAATGTGTCTGCATGAACACAATTAATCTCTGTACTAGCACTATATCCTGGCATCTTGGACAGGTGTAAGATATGCATGATAAAGTACTCAGTTCAGCATCGTCGCTCATGACCATGAGAACCCCCTCCATGGTGTTGGCTAGACGTTGAGGTGCTAGCTGAATATGAGCGCTGTCTACTGGATGAGCTCTCCTCACAGCTACATCCAGGATGATCGTCCCATAGCCTAACACATCTGGGTGTGGACACCACAATCACTGATGGAGCAGTGCATGTAGTGTAACTATGGAAGTGGAATCTTGCATGGCCATATCTGCTGACACCAGAAGATGTAGTTTTTCTCAAGCCACGTGGCTGCCAGCCCTACCCTGACAGATGCTCCATCACAGACACTGCCAAATCCAGTTTGTCATTTACCCTGTCTGAAGAGTTGCCCATATGATTCAGGGAGTCACTCACATTAGAATGCACAATATTTAATAGTTGCACTATTTCCCCCGAGGCCCTGGTGGAATGTGCCTGTGCCTCCAATATGACTCTACACATACCTTTGGTGGCACCTAATGATACATCAGCATCAGGAGAAGAGTGGGCAGCAGGCCTCTTCCAATAACCCCTATCAACCCTTCTGTGTGGCACCACACCCTCATGATGGCTACTGGGAGCAGCAACAGGCTCTGCAATTGGAATAATCACACTAGCCTGATCAACTGTATCACTTTCAGCTTGTACCTCATAGATATGCATTGGCATACTAACTCTGCCCAAAATATGGGCAGGGCATGTGGGAGCCACAACTTCAGTGTTAGACCGACCCTCAGCACCCCCCGACTCGGTCTCTTCATCACCACCATAATCATCAGTAGCTACAGATACTCCAGTATCAGGTGGTAGGAGTTCCACAGTGTCTATGTCAGGATCACCTATGATAACAAGCAAAAACACAATAAACAGAAAAAGCAATAATAGTATTCTTCACATAGTTTCTTCATACAAAGGGTATGTTAAACTTTAACAGATGCTAAAGCAACACAAACTTTACTCTCATAGAGACCTGAATCTACCTTATATATATCATAGGAACATAGGAAGTTACTAGGCTAATGGCCCTAGGGCCCTTCTAAGCCTAGACAAGTTCTACCCTTATTTCCAAGATCAACACCTAATGCTCGTGTCCAAGAGGGACACAGGTGGAAACCCTAGGGTGAATTTATGGTTACCCATCCAATTATCCAGATCATGTTTCAAGAGGGCCAATGAAGTGCTCTGTTTGACATGAAGTGGGAGTCTGTTCCAAAGGTGTAGTAACCTCTGAGAGAGACAAATCTGTCCCTCCAGCAGGTTCTGTTAATGTTTGACTTGAGGATATGCAGCATTTCCAATAAAGCAGGGTCAGAAATTGCCTTATATGCAAGGCAGAGATTGCCTCTGAGTAGTTTGTATGAAACAGAATAAAGTGACAGTGACTTCAGATGATCTACATAGGACAGATGCTCAAGACCTTGAATTTTCCTTGTAAGGAACCTTTCTGGGTTCTCAAATTGCTGCAGGTGCTTGGAAAGGTACATACCAAAAGGGATGTTGTACTCAATTATTAGCCTGATGAGGGAAGAGTACAGCGAGGTTATAACTTCTTTTTTTCTGGAGGCAACACCCTTACTTATGAGATGAGCAATATAGAATTCCCTTCTTACCACTGTGGAAACATGGTGATCAAAGGTAAGATTGCTGTCAACCTATGTGCCCAGGTCTCTCATCAGTGAGTGTGTACTTAGGGGGCTACTATTGGTGTGGTAGTTAGCAGGAACATCACTCTTTCTAAAAGGGATGATAATACATTTTTTGCATTGAGTTTAAGGCCATGACTTTAGCACCAATAATTTGCTTCTGTAAGTCCCTCTTATAGGATGTTGACATCATGTGGAGATTCTATGACCACTCCCAGTTTGCAGTCATTAGAAAACTTTGTCAGTCACAGACCTTTAGTTTTTGCTTATACTTCAGAAAAATAGATTCCAAACAGCAGAGGTCCCAAGAAGACTGATCCCTGTGGAACACCACTGGTTACAGGTCTGCTGTTGAAGGTGGATTCCCCTATTTTGACTGCATGTGTTTTATCAGTGAGCCAGTTAGCGACCCAGCTAATGATATAGGGGTTGATACCTAGCTGGGTGAGTTTGTCAATGATGCCTGAGTGGGGGATAGTATCAAAAGCCTTGGCTAAATCTAAGTAGACTGTATGCACAGATTTTCCCCTTGTCCAGCGTCTTGGTGACTGTCTCGAAGACGTCCACCAGGTTTAACAGGCATGATCTCCTTTTGACAAATCCAGACTAAGTAGGGTCAAGTGTTTGGAGATTACCTATATCTTTTCTGATAAGGTCCATGATGATTCACTCCATGGCCTTGCAGTAAGGCTAATCAGGCTAATAGGTCTATAGTTCCCGGGGTCAGTGGAAGCACCACCTCTGTGCAAGGGAATAATGGTAGCCATTTTCCATTCAGCTGGGATGAAACTGGTGCTTAGACTATGATTGAAAAGTGTGCTCAGTGGTGTTGCTAATTATTGCTGGAGCCCATGTAGGACACAGCCTGGGATGTTATCAGGTCCTATAGATGCTTTGTTTTTGGCCTTAGAGAGGGCATTTACAACCTGCTCTTTTGCGAAACAAGGTAGGGGACAGGTAGAAGGGATGTCATGGGGTAAGTGTGGCGGGGACAGGGGAGTGACATTTTCACAGAATCTGTCGGCCAATAGGTTAGCTACATATAGTAGTAACAATAACAAAACGTGTTCCTATCATGTGTAGGTGAGCTGATATTCTGCAATCCATAACTGTGTGCATGTGAGGAATGGAAAGGAAAGAATTTTTCTAAGTATCACAATGGCAATGAAACAAGGAAAAGAGAACAATCCCCTTGACACTTACAGATTTCTCATACAAAAATGTAGTGAATAGTTGGATTCCTCCCCAAACCCAAAACAAACTCCACTATCTCTATACGGCTGTAGTCTGACTCATAGTTATCTCTCTCTCTCTCTCTCTCTCTATATATATATATATATATATATATATATATTTATGTATGTTTTATACACACACACACACACACATATATATATATATATATATATATATATATATATATATATATATATATATACACATGTATATGCATAATATATATATATATATATATATATATATATATATATATATATATATATATATATATGTATGTATGTATATACAGAAGACATCTTAGGTATATGCATATAAAGATATAACAATGACACTTGCATTTTTGTATACCTGGAAGGTCTGCTTGTGACACTCTGGGTCTGTCATCCCCATCTGCATCAACATCAAGGATTCTGTGGGAACCCTCTGCTGAGCTATCTGGATTTGTGACAGTGGATAGGAACTCCTCCGTTTCTGTTACTGGTGTTTCAGTAGCAGAACCACCCCCCATAGACATCGGTTCCGTGGCAATTGCAGCCACCCTACTGCAGGCAGAGGTTATCATGTCACTTGTAAAGTGTTGTATCTGGGAATAGGTTCTCCCTTGCCCTCTGACAGCTTTCATGTCCTTGACTAGCTACTGCTATATCCTGTATTAGGCAGACTGATCACTTCTACCTCTCCCTAACAGAAAAGCTCCATTGCAATATAACGCTTGAATAATGACTTTGTTTTCTGCATCACTATAAGATGGCTTGCAATGTACAGATTTCATCTTCAGTGCCATATCCCTGTATAAGATGAAACAGAAAACAGAGGCTGTGAGCTTAGTTATGTGTGACTGCAGGCATCCAACATGCACACAAACAATTTAAAAGCTAGTTGCTCCCTCTGACTACACCTAAGTTAGGATCCCCCTCAAGTAGATTTTTCAAAATTAAATAACACGTGGAGATAACACATCTCTCTGTGTAATACATTGCAGCATTAAGAATAACAATTAAAAATGTAGCAACAGAGATGTAAGACAAAACTATTATAACTGCCATATCTACTGCTGTAGAGGTTAGATAAGTAGAAATCCACAAACAACACACATCTTTCTTTTTCTACTAATGCAGGTAAAAATGTCAGACCTTCCTACAAAGTTAGAATACACTCATCTGCAATAACTGTGAAAACATCAAATGAAATGCAGACTAAAAAAATAGGTCATGTAGCAGACTAAAAAATAGGCTATGTAGCCTTTTGTAGCACACTTTTTATAATACATTTATGGCTATGCCAAAACAAAGGGATAAAAGAAAAAGACATTTAAGATAAAAAAAAATCATCTGTCAGTGCAATTCACCTTTTAATATTAAACTAAAAGCAGCATGTATAAATAGCAACATACCTTGAAAATATAGTGGTGCAGAAAATAGATAATTCTCCAAAAGTTTGGTTTTTAAATAGTATCGAGGCCTATGGATGTAAACAGTCTCCCCAGTATGTTACAAGGGCATTAGCCACACAATTAGCATTTCACCATTATTATGGTAAGTAGTTAGTTCCTCCAACTGGAGATACAAATATCATAAATCTAGTACTCCCAAATATGAGGGGATGCTGCTCCTTCCCATGCATTAACTCCTCCCTGGTAAGATCTGACCACAATATGATTTCCTTTAGTATAAAACTAACCTAAAACCCCATCAAACTCCAAACCTGTTAAAAACTTTGCTAAGGCCAATTACCTCAAACTAAGTGACAGCTTAATAAACTTCTAAGCTCCTCCAAACCCAGATGATACTAAGGCCTACACAAAAGCACTGTACAACCACATTCATAGCTTCATAGAGGAGGCAGTACCTGTCCAAGTCAAACTTATGATTACTGGCAAAAATAAACCACCCTGGTGGACCCTTCGCATAAATAGGCTAGTCAACAAAAGGAAAATGTCCTCTCCAAAGTTAAGAAGGAACAGACAAAACAGTGCAAAAAGACAAGTACCAGTCTAAACATATTAGAGAGCTAGTTAAATCTGCCAAAGCAAACTATGAGGCAAAGATAGCCTACAATGTGAAAGATGACCATAAGCCTTTTTTAATTAAGTTTGTAACCTCAGGGGAAATGCATAGCAATGTGCCAAGTTAATCATGAACGGCAACTCTTACACTCTGCCTGAAACTATAGCAAACCTGCTGGATGACAAATTCAGTTCAAATGCCCTCACCCCATTACCTCCCACCACACTCAAAGAAATACTTACAACCATCCCCCTACCAGTCATTATGAAGAAACAGGTCCTTAATGTGCTTGCTAAATCCAAAAATACAGCCTCCAGGATGCATCTTAAATAGCTTAAAACAGAAACTATCGGGGCCACTTGAAAGCTTCTTTAACCACAGTCTCCAGACAGACATTGTCCCAGAGGAATGGAAGACTGCAGCCCTCTGCACAAGGAAGGTCCATCAACTGACCCAGGGAACTACTGACCCATAAGCTTGACCAGTCTTATCTGCAAAAGCCATGGAGAGAATTATCATGGACCTGATCAATAATGACATAGGAACTTTACAAACACTGGACTAAACCCAATTTGGCTTTGTCAAAGGGAGGTCCTGTCTGCTCAATCTGGTGGACTACTTCAAGAAAGTCACCAGGGCCATGGCTAAGGGTAAAACAGTACACACCACTTATATAGACCTCACCCAAGCTTTCCAAACAATCCCCGACTTGGGTATCATAGATAAACTTACAGAGTTATGTAAAACCCCTACCTCATCAGATGGATAGTAAACTGGCTCACTGACAGGAAATCTCTCCTGTTTTGTATATACTTTTCTGAAGTGAAGGCCAATGTTGGAAGCCACTGGTTCACCATGTTTCCAATGACTGTGAGCTGGGAGCAGTCATGGAGAGTCCCTAAACAATGCTGACATCCTACAAACAGATTTAAAAATGACAAATAACTGGTTCCAAAACAATGCTCTGAGACTGAATGCTATAAAATGTATACTCATACCCTCCAGAAAATCAGATATCTCTTCAAATTATAATATTGTTAGCACACTCCTACAAGTAAACTCAGTGGTGAGGGACCTAGAAACACAGATAGATAGCAACCTAAACCTTGACCACCAGGTAGCTACAGTAGTGAGGGAAACTCTTCTGTGTGGTTCAACTTATAAGTAAAGGCATGGCATCAAGATTAAAGGAAGTCATAGTGCTATTGTATTTAGCCATCATCAGGCCCATCATTGAGTACAGTGCTCCCTTCTGCATATATCTAACCAGGTACTTACACCAATCAGAGTGGCCCCAGAGGTTTCTCACTAAAAATACAAAGTGTAAGACATATGTCTCTTGCAGACTGACTAATGGTACTATCCCTTTACTCTATCTCATACTGTTTATTGAGAGGTGACTTATACCTGACTTTCAAAGCATTCTCTGATCCAGCCCTGATGAAAATGTTACATATTTGCAAGAAATATTATATGAGGGTTACATAAACCTTATTTGTGACTCTAATAAAACTTGCTGGAGAGACAGATTCATATACCAAAGGCTATCTTTTCTATGGAATAAACTTTCCATCTTCATAAAACAAAGCCCATCCTTGATATCTTCAAAAAGAATTAGGATAAATAGATGGAGAACCATAACCTCACTTCCGGGGTACTGCCCATGTCCCTTATGGACAGAGGCAGTCTGTTAAATGACTCAGAGCTCCAAAACCCAAAGTTCTACTACCATGACACAACCCCATTCCCATATCTGGGAAATTAAGATATAATATTGTAATATCCCGGGTATCATTGGCTTGGCTTTTAAAGGCTCTTGTACCATTAGCCTAGTAATCACCTATGAGCCTAAGTGTAGTGCAAAGTCAGCCTTCTGAGTATGCAAATAAGGTGTTAAATCATTAGCATTCCTGAATACCTTAATGTGCACTAAGTGTAGGGAATGTAAACATGGTGTGAGGACCTAAAGGATTACATGCACACATCCTAGCAATGCAAGTGTGAGTATTGAGAAGTATTCCTTGTTAATGGTTTTCAGATGTCTATGATTACAATGACTGCAGGAACAATCAGCTTTAACAGTCTCCCCTCTTTGATATACACCTACTGTGGGTGTGTCAGAGAGAGAAAAGACTAAAATGACTTAAAGTACACTGATTGATTTAGGAAAGCAGCAGTCTTAACATTCAAATGGTGGCTTCAATGGCCACAGTTACTGCCCTTAGTAAGAAATGTTGTTCATATTCAAGGGAGTACTTTAAGTATCGGCAAAGATAACATATGTCAATAAAGCAGAGATGAACTTACTATTAAGAAAGCATAGCTAAGGGAATGAGGTGCCATGAAGAAAGAAAGGGATATACCTGCAGTGTGTGTGCAGTCTTTGTCTAACATTGTTTGAGTACATGGGTATCATAACTGTTTTCAATATCCCAATCATCCAAACTTTTACTTTCAAATGAGAAAGGACAACTTTCATAACTTCTTTGTTGCACTTGACATGATAAAATATCACATTATCATTACATCTAAACTCTTTTTTCTTTTCCAATATATGTCTTTGACTGTGGCAAATATTGAAAATACTACTAAATGTTTGTTTCAATACCCTTGTTTGAGGGTTCAAATCCATACCGGTCCCTGATGAAAGATAACAAAGTTTCTTAAACATATCAAATATACATTTAAAGTATTTGATCTGCCCTTTTTTCCTTGCATTATTTGAGTGCCATTTGGCATTGTGCTCCACTGACTGACAGCGGTCAATACATTTCACTGCTCAAGGTGAAAACTGACAAATTTAATTTGGACTACCATCAATAGTGCAGTGAAGAATGGTATTGTTCCTCAGCAGTCTGAACAGTACTGAGTGAAGAAATTTAAGTTGTTACACTTCTATCTCTGTTGCATAATGAGTTAAGGTATTGTACTTAGGAACAGTTGATGCAAGAATCAAAACATGGTCCCAGATCATTTTGTTGAGAGAGTTCATGCTAAATCTTGACACTCGTTTTGCTCTATGAATATGTTGCTGGGGTAATTCAAGTAAGGTCAGTATTGACTAAAACTGACAGACAGCTAATTTGAAATGATATAAATGTTAATTGTGTGTACTCTGTGAACAGTGGAAGCATTTCTGCTGTTCCTTGTGCCTTTCTCCATTCCCATGGCATTAGCTAAAATCCTGACATTGTAACACATACACGATAGTACTAATGTGGCAATGAGATCTAAGACAGCTGAATGTGTCACTATAATGTAGTACTAGCTGTGTTCATTGCTACATGTGGTTTTTAATTTCTCCAGGTCTTTTGGGTTTCTAATACCATGACGGGAATGGACCCCATTCCTAAGTCAAAGTACAATTAAAATTCATGAAATTAGTATTGTTTCACTCTTTGATGTCAGCCAAAAGTGCTTTTCACAGCACCCACAATGTGCCTGGTAATGACTCCTTCTGCAATTCGTACTGTGTTACATGAATTGGTAAGATATATAAATATGATTGTAAATTCTTTTTTATAAGACTCATTGCTGCTACTACTATTGGGACTGTCTGGGTATCTTTGTTCCACATTGCTCTCATTTCTTCCTGCAGATCCTGATATTTTATGACTTTGTGTCTCTCTGTATGAAAGATACTGTAGTCACTGGGTGTGGCGATTTCAATGATCAATGCTACTTTTGTCTTCATTCATGGACCACTATATCTGATTTTCTAGCATCTGTCTTTTGAACTGTTGGTAATGGATGATCCCACGTGATGTAAACTTCATAATTTTCTGTGATGCTTTGTGGCTCATGTTTCCAGTGATTTTCAGAAACTTCAATACCATAATGTTTGCACAATCCCCAGTAAAACAATCTTGCTACATTATTTTGCCTTTCAGTATACAGTACTTCTGCCATTAGTATGTCAAAACAGGTGTGTGACTGTTTCCAATTCAGTTTTACAAAACCTACATTTGTCTGTTTCTCCCACATGTTCAATGGACTTTGTAAACCAACATGTATGCAGCCCACAATCTTGGGCCACCAATATTAACATTTCATCTTTTGGTTTGAATTTACCTCTCCTTAACCATTCCTGCATTTGTCCCTGATCAACATGAGGTTCTTCAAGAAGTTTTCTATACTTGCAAGTATATTTATGTTTTTTCCACGTCTTGCCTTCTCATCTGGTCCTTCACCTTATATTCTTTCTTTTGTTTTTTGGCACATTCAGTTGCTGCCTGATTTTTATCGACTTCTGGTTTGATTTCCATTCCTGCTTGATGCCGGTATGCTTCTGCTAGATTAAGTAGAGAAGTCATCTTAGATATATTCTCCTCATGTTTCAAAACTTTCACTACGTTTGGGTCTTGGGAGGTCAGCAGATATGTATGGAGTCCCACGATTGCAGATCTATACATGTATTCAATTTCAAGGAGGCCCATCCCTCCTTTGGAACTGGGAATATATAATCTTGGTATGGACTGATTTTTATAAATCATTTGGTGAGCATGAAGCATTCTTCTTGTTTTCCTATCTAATCTATCCAACACATTTTGGGGCCACTCAATCACTTCAAACTTGTAAGCTATGACAGTAAGGGCAATTTAGTTTATAGCTTGGATTTTGTTCCTAGGTGTCAACTCTGTTTTCAGGATTAATTTAAATCTTCTAAAGTATTCCTTACTATGTTTTATTCACATTTGTTGATGTTTTATTGTTGATCCTTCATCAGTTCCCAGATATTTATAGCCTCCCTCTTGTTCAAATTCTTTTATATCACATTCTTTTCAAAAACTGATGTTTTGGGTCTATATCATTATTTCAAACATTCAGATACTCGAATCCCTAAAAGCCAACACCAAAATATCGAACCGCAAGTACACCAAACATGAAAAAGTGCGAAATTCAAAATATCGAATTTCCATAGTTGACCAACTCACCTCTTGCTGCGTACAGGTTACCCAAACAAAATAACAAAAAAGCACCAGGTAGCAAGTAGCAAGTAGCAAACAACAAACACAGTATCCAGCAAATCTTTTAATAAAATCTCTCTGACGTCTCGGCCAAAGCCTTCAAGGAGATTCTCCTTGAAGGCTTTGGCCGAGACGTCAGAGAGATTTTATTAAAAGATTTGCTGGATACTGTGTTCGTTGTTTGCTACCCAAACAAAATAATCTAAATTTCACCCATGTGAACACTTCACCCATGTATCATCTGTGCTAATTAAATGTGCATAACTCAGAAATGTATGTGAATGTGAACAAACAACACCCAAGTACTGAAAAAGTTTAATTTATGCCAGCTTCATGGTGATTGCCCAACCCTTACACTTACTGCTTATACTTGCAGCACCAGTATTTTCTATCTTTTCCAGTTTTCTCTAATGTATAGAGATACCCATCTAAATGCAGGATTTCCCCATTCTTCTGCGATGTTACAGTCCTATAGCACATACCTAGACTACCAGGAGGTACAGCAGGAGTGTTAGCCATTTCTGACAATGACACATAGTCGAACGTACACAACGTACATGTTACTGTCTTAATTTATAGTAAAACCTGCAAACACATACAACTTAAACAGGTTTCTATAGGGCTACACAAATATATTACTATATATGCACTTCACTTAACCCTACTTCTAACCCTAAGGTCAGTAACTATTGCACATGTACGTTAAATGTATTACTAAATATGCACTTCACTTAATCCTTCTTCTAACCCTAAGGTCAGTACCTATTGCACATGTACATTAAATGTATTACTATATATGCACTTCATATAACCCTACTTCTAACCCTAAGGTCAGTATCTATTACACATGTACGTTGGTTTCCTATACAGGATAAGGGAATCTCCTACTGACATTTTACTTTAGTAAACATGATGTGGCCAACTATGGAAATGCGATATTGTGAATTTCATTTTGTTAACTTGCGGTTCAATATTGTGGTGTCAGCCTTTAAGGATTCGAGTATCTGAACATTCTAAATAATGATATAGACCCAATGTTTTCGTGGTGCTGCAGTTTTCCTGCTTTAAAGGATGCTTTTGCACATTTATCAAGACCAAATGACATTCTTATGTCATCTGAAAAAGTTTTGACAACTTGCAGTTGTACTTTCAGTTCCTCATGTGATGAGTTATACAGTTTTAAATCATCGACAAAGAGAAGATGAGAAGTCTTTACACTTTGTTGTTTTCTAGGAGCCAAATTATAGCCATGGCCTAAGCTGTTAAGTAGACAGCTTAATATGTTAAGGGCAAGGCAGAATAGCAGCAGTGACGGAGAGTCACCCTGGAATATCCCCCTTTAAATTTTTATCCCTGGGATAATAATTTGTCCTTTATCATGGCTTAATTGCAGTGGTCTGCCACTATTTCATGGTCACTGTAATGTAATCAATCAGTGTAGGGTGTATCTTATACATTTTTAAGCACTCTTTTATCCATGAATGTGGGACACTATCAAATGCTTTTTGTAGTCAAACCATGCCATATTTACATTCTTCCCATTTTTACAGTTCTCGACTATGACTTTATTTAGCAACAAATGATCTATTGTTTCATATGAATTTCTTTTATTGCCCTTTTGTTCTACTGCCATAATTGAGTTTTCCTCTAAATGACTATAAACTCTGTCGGCATCAGTTGCCGTGTCTAGTTTATACGTTGTTGAAAGGCAAGTTATTGGTCTATAATTTTTAAGGTGGCTTGCAGGTTCACTCAAGTAGGAGCAATGTCTTTCCTGTTGTTAACCAGGTTAATGTCTGTTTGGGGTATGCATATAAATAGTTCTTACTCATGGCTAAATCTTCGTGCAAATATGTTTATACTTTTAGCCAAAAGTTAGGTACTGCATCTGGGCCTGGGGTTTTCCAATTAGAGGATTTTCTTAACTCTGTTTCAATTTCCCTGGCTGTTATTTTATCACATTTCATATCCTGTACCTTTAAACATCTTATTCTTTCGTTTACTTTTTCTGTCCATTTAGCATTTATGACTTCCTATGTGGTGTGCTTAGATAATATTCATGTACAAATGTTTTTCTTGCATGCTGTAATTGTTCAAATACAGATGGATGAGAACATGTTCGGGCTGTATTGTCTGACTCTTGTGGATATAAATGTTGGCTACAATTTAACACATCATTATTTTGTTGCTGTAGTAATGTACTACCTGTTGTGAAGCCTGTCTTGTACAGATCTTTGCATGAAAGTTGGCATAGAGCATCAACACTTCAATATATGATTATGCATACACTAACACTTTACCATCAGCAGCTCAATTCATCTTAGCAGCACTGCATTCAAAGAGTAAAAGAAAAGAAAAGAAAAATCAAATAATTTCTTGTTTTATTATGCACAGTTTGTGTGTTTGTATTGCTTTTGTCAACAGGTGATCTTAATTTCAGAATGATGTTGACTCACTTAATTCAGTCATTTAATGTATGTCTGCTCTACAGTGTTTACACCTGCAATTGCATTACAAGCTTTGTTAAACTATTCTCACTTAATCCATCACTGTTATTCTGTAGTGTACTATCCTATGTATGGCTTCAATGTTTGTCTTGCCAATGCACATATTGCAAGTATGAGACAATGCAAGTGTGCAATCATCCACTGGTGTACAAGAGTCAATGTGTATGTCTACCCTTAATGTGGAACATGTCGATGTCCCTCACAGTAATGATATGTACATTAAGGGCAGTAGAGAGGTATGTCTTTACATGTGACAGTCATAGTGATGTTACATTGTCCTGTGCACACATATGCATTTGTTGCACAACGTGGGATGCACAGCACCATCTCTTCCAAACAGTTGATATTAAAAAATTCAAATGTCCTATTTCCAAGTGTTAATGTCAGTCTTGTCTTTTGATTTGCTACTAATACAGTGCTTTCTTCATTGTGTAATTAGACAGGAGGTTAAATGCTCAACATGGAAAATGTATGTGTGCGTGTATGTCCATGTGCGCATGTGTGTGCTTGTGTTTGTGTAATGCTTGTTGCTGTATCCACTTCACCTGAACAGAATGCATTTAAATGTGCACACTTATTCCTTATCTCATTTTTCACTGAAACATCCTCTCTGAAACACACTGATGCCATCCTGTCAAAAGTGCAATTTCTACCCTTTAGAGTCAGACTTCTCCTGCGACATTTACAATTAATACAGTGCTTTCTGCATTGTATAAATAGGAGGTTCATTGCTCAATGTGGGGAATTTGTGTATATGCATGAGTGGGGGTGTTTACAATTAGGTGAGTATGTGCTCAATCAACTTCTACACTGGAAAAATGTTTCAAACTGCTACATGACTCCACCATCCCTTAATGCTACCTTTCATAACCACAACTTCTTTGCAACACAAGGATGTAGCTATGCATACTGTTCCTTGTCTACTGAGGACAATTTTCGAGACATTACTTAAAGAAAACATGTCTTTTTTAAGCCATACTCTGTCCACAACTGTCTAAAGTAATACTTCCAGTAAGAGTTTCATAGATCAAAAAACAGCCATTTAATATTTTTAGATGGAAAGCGATGCAAATATCTGTTAAGAAGCGTGGGGAGTATGTTTCTATTTTTTAAATTACAGGTATTTTATGGAATAGCAATAAGAGTCTACTATTACAAATTTATATTGTCTGCCTACACTCCTAGTGCAACACACTGCTGAGGTCATTCTTTCACAAGTGAACTGTCACTATTTAAATGTCAAACTTTTCCTGTGGTGCTTGCATGTCTTACACTATTTTCTAGAATGGGTAAATAGATAGGTAGGAGGTTCGACTACAGCACTCCTTAACTTCAACAAATATGGCTGCAAATTAATTCAGGATTGTCTTGCACATATTTGCAGTGGCAAATTTACAACTCAAGATGACTGTAAAGCTCATTTTACCAGACACATCTCCTTGGAAATACACTACTGATGTCATCCCTTCCTGTGGCACTGGTTTCTGACAATGTGCTATATAGATGGTGTAAATGTATAGGTAGGTGGTTCAATTCCCTCACTGCTTTAATAGAGTGACTGTGATTACTATCATTATAAATACCTCTCAGCTGTACAGATTTTCACAGAATGTCCATATTTTTGACTCATATTTTTGATGTTTCTCATAAAATTATGGTTTTCTGGCAAATCACTGGTAAATCATTGAAGGTTGAAATCAGAAAATAATAACAGACATTTGAGTTTTAGACTTCATACACCAGAAAAAATCATGATAATGCAAAATCTGTTATCCTATCAACTTTCTAAGTTTAAAAGAAAAAAATCCAAAAGCAAAGACTATCAGCAGCAGGAATCACTTGTAGCCAGCCAACTCTTCAGTACAAGCTGTTTTTATTCTTCCACATAAAAAACACATAGATCGAGTGCTTTCATCCCCTAAACTTGGGACTTCATCAGTATCTAATTGCACTCCATAATGAATTCATTTAAATACTGTTTAAAATAAATGATGTCACCACCCTTCCAATTCATTTAAATGTACCACCACTATAATTCCTTCAAATGAATTGTACCAACTATAACAGTTATACAGCAAAAAACATAATTTCTAAAACAAACAATTTTAAAATTCCGAAACATTCAATAAATATGAACTTTAAAAACTTTTTAAGTGTTAAAATTCATAAACATTTTAAATAAATATATATGAAATTCTGTAGCATACTCTTGAATGTACTAGGAAATTAACCCCTTCCCTATTTGAATACCTAGTACCTATGAGGTAGCTTTCCTCACCAGTATAAGTTTTAAGGATACCATCTCATTAAGACCTGGTGCATATGTTGCACCTAGTTTTATTTGCCAATTAATCTCCCTTTCCTCTATATAATTCCTGTAATCACCCCCCAGGGTTTGGTCTTACCCGTTCCACAATACCAAATAAAAACTGAACAAAATTTGCACATACTAAAGAGTGCTTATATAGGGCATTATTTGTGTTCTTAAACTTCAAAGTGTTTTGTAAGATTAATGTGTTCTTAATTTGAATATACTTGCATTGTACACAAGCACCACATTTTGTTGTGCCAACATTTCCTACTACCTCACTTTTTTTAGTAAATTCAAAAACCCCTTTAAGGTTAAGCCCTGTTTTATATACAAAAGGGGGTTCCTTCCCAACTACTGAGAGTATTTTAGGATTGCTTTTAAGAATGGACCAATTATTTTCAAAAATCTTTTTCAGTTCTTCAACCTGTCCACTAAATGGGATGAACATAGCCCTATGAAACTGTTTCTCATCTTGCAAAGTTTCTTTTACCTGTACTGCATTACCTAGCAATGGTTTTTGAATTTGAATTTAATACCCCACTCTTTTTTAACATATTCTAACTTTTCTCCACCATATTGGCCGGATGCCCTCTTTCATAAAACAAATGTGCTACTTTATGTAATTCTCTATCCACATCATTTTCATCAGAGGTCATACGAGCAACCCTAACTAGTTGACCTTTGACAATATTATTCTTTTGATGGTGGGGGCGATTGCTGGTATAGTCTAGATAGGAATTAGTAAATGTAGATTTTCTGCAAATTCCAAGATGGTGGTCGTCTAGTTAACTGCTTTTACACTGAGCTCCCTATCTCATTGTATTCTCTCTAAGATTTCTACTACTTAAAGCTCCGGGACGTCCATAGAATCAAGAAAAATATCTACATTTTCATGAACTCAAGCTATCCAGTATCATAAAAAGATTAAAAACCAAGTGCAAACTTTATATTTGTTGCTCAAAGTTTCATACTCACAGTGACTCAGAAGGCCTTATCTAATTTCCAGCACTTCGAAGACCACATGGCCAGGCAGCAAAAACCTTCAAATGATCCTGTTAATATGGAGACACAGATATCAAAGGCCAAATCTTCAGCAATCTTCTCACCAGAAAAAGAAAATCTATCCAAAAGACAGAAAACCAATAAACAACAAGTGGAATGTAACAGAAGCAATTCCAACACTAATGAAGATCCTTGCTTCCACATGGATGAGTTAAAACAGGCCTTACAACCCATACACTCAGCTATCCAAAACTTCTCGGAACAACTCTCAACCATTGGAAAGTCTGTCACTAAGATCGCTGAAAGAGTGGACTCTCTTGAACAAAAAACGCAGGCTAATGAACTTCAAATACAAACTCTCACTGAGGATCTTTCTGCTAAATCAACAGCCATAACAGAACTACAAACGAAACTAACAGATCTAGAGGCGAGAAGTCGGAGAAATAATATTTTAATAAGAGGTCTCCCAGAGAAGTATGACAACCAAGGCTTAATTACTACTGCAAAACAGATCTTTGAAGCATTGTTACAATTAGAGGGTGAGAAGCCTGAAATTATCATTGAAAGAGCCCACCGTGCTCTCCGTAAACGTCAGGATACCACAGATCCCCGCCAAGTGTATTCCAAGCTACTCAATTTTCAAATCACGCAAAAAATATTATCTGCTGCAAAAAAACATAATCCCTTCATGTGGAACAATCATAAAATCTCTTTTTCGCAAGACTTACCTTTAGCCATTAAGGAGAATAGACAAAAACTTGCTCCGTTCTGCTCTGATCTAATCAAAAGAAACATCCGTTTCCAAATGCGCTATCCTAGTAACTTGATCTTTTATAACAATGAGGTCAAATTCTCAATCACTTCACAAAGTGAAGCTAAAACAGCCTTTATCAAGGCTTTTAACAAGTCTCCTGTCCCTTGAAGATTTACACTATATACGAGTGTCCTACCAGATAGCTTACACTACTATCTGTTTTACTGTACAAGCTGATTAAAAACTTTGCTTTGTGGAGAGCATAAATCTCATGGTTCTCTAATAAATATTTACTCTTACCTGCAGATTAAAAATATCCCAAAAGTTTTTTTTTTTCAATTTTGAGCGCCGTTTCCGTGAAGGTAGGATCAGATCTTTCACTTGATGTTTACAAGTGGGTTCCAATAGCTTGCAACACTCAGGTGTTTACGTAATATCCTTCAAGCATCACCAACAGTGCTTTGAGAACGCTCTACAGGCAACTGTCTTCGCTATAACTATTATGTGAACTCATTGAACTGCATCTGTGGATTTACGTGATTGGATCCTGAAGTATCCTTAAATGTAGACCGTAAATTCCCATTTCTAATCGGGTAACTGCTTTGTAACTCTTACTCAGTCCTTATTGCGCTGTATCAACCTGCTGTCTACAAACCACAAACACGCATATTAACATGCGCTGCTTACAATTTAGCGACTGGATGCCAGATAGGCGTGCGCAGGGCACCTCCAGATCTGCAAAACCCTTAAACTGTATCAGCCTGTTTAACGCTTATGTTGTTAGCTTGTTTTTGGTCCCTGCTGATGTCATTGCTGGCTTTTTTCATTTTTTTACTGCTTGAAGAGCTGTCGCTCAGGTCTCCCAGGCATTTAGCTCACACTGATGTAATTCTTTCTTAACTACTATTGAGTAGTCAGACATTTCAAGCCAGCATGTATCCGTTTCATAACAGCACCTTGTCGGGTGTCTGCTTCAGTTTACTGTAAATTCTGCAGATATAGCATTATTAGTTTGGTGCCACAAGCTGTGTTTTTTTTTTCTTTTTAAATTTTTTCCTAGAGTGTAATGTTTTGATAATTCAGGAATGCTCTGTACCTCATGTTTTTTTTTTTTTTTTTCTTCCTTTACCGTTCCTAATTTGCTAAGTAGCCTGATAGTTGATTTGAGGGTTTAATGATAATCTTTTATGCAACTTGTCAAATTATTCTGAAGAGTTTATTACTTTATGGATACTGCAGTATGAGGTAAACTCAGTCAGCTGATGGTTTTTGTGTAATCCTACTCTATTATATGTCTATAGTTCAGATAAAAAGTGGGTTTCTCTCTTGCTCTTCCTAGCAAAGGCTTTATGAACGGTGTTGGAACCTGTTAATCACTTGCACCTTTGTATTGAAATTTATTAAGATTTATATAGTAAATCAGCTTTGTTAAATTTTTTTTTTTTTTTTTTTTTTTTTTTTTTCTTTTTGGCTTTCTTCTACCAAGCTTCGGACTCCTTAGAGCTTACACCTATGAACTGACATGTGGATTCATCTATATTGTTTACTATTATTATTTAGTATGGATACATGTCACAAGATGTTAAATTTTTAGCAACATGGATGCTCTAGATGTGTTATGCTAGTACTCTAGATAGATGTTTTATTGGAATAGTAATAGGTTGTACATATGTATAGAATTGTTATGGTTATTGCATGTGTGTTTATTTGCTTCTTCATTTAAGGAGAATGGGTGGATAGGCACCGGGGACAGACAGAAGAAGTTCTGTGTTACCTATTCCTGCATTGTTATGTGTTTTTATACTTCTTCACTCAAGGGATATGGATGGTCAAATACTGGGGATAATAGGAAGAAGTATTCTGCTACCTTCGCTGTTATGATTAAAATGTGTGTAAAGACAGTTCTGCTGCAGTTATATGCAAATTTCACTCTATTTAATCTCATGGCAATATATTCGCAACACGTATTATCACAATCTGATACCTTAACAATTACTGAACTTTATATTACTCCACTAATTGCATTTGTTTGTGTGATTCCATGAGCTGGGCTATAGATAGCTGGAATGTTAAAGGTTTACAAAACACTGCAAAGAAAAATCTGCTACTTCATCTTATTTTTAAATCCCAGGCCAATATTTGCTTCCTACAGGAAACCCACTTGACAAAAGAGGATTGGGAGAAAGTGTCCTCCAGGAAATGGATTAAAACTATTATAGCTGATGGGGATAGTACAAACGCTAAGGGAGTAGCCATTATAATTAAGAAACAATTTCAGGGCACTATAAATGAAATCAAAGCCGATAAACATGGTAGGTGGTGCTATTTTACTTCTTTTCTTCCAGACACAACCAAACCAGTTCTTTTTTTGAACCTTTACGGACCTTGCTTTCAACAACACACCTTCATATTAGAAATCTATAATATCCTCAGTTTGTTCCAAAATTATTTATATATAATTGGTGGGGATTGGAATGTTGTTATCAACCCTAACATTGACCGTACCAGTAACTCTTTATCATATAATTTTCAAGCCTCCGTAGCTTTAGAAGAACTTATCTCAGACTTTTACCTTATGGACGCTATTGCATTTAGCAATATCTTGACTAAGGACAACTTATACACTTTCTACTCCAATTGCCATAAATCATGGTCGCGTATTGATTTCTTTCTAGTCTCCAACTTCTTTTCGAAATTTAACAACACCTTCAACACCGAACCTAGATTTTTATCTGATCATGCTAGAATATCCTTTAAAACTACTTTTACTCACTCTTCCTCTTCCTATTCTAGCTGGTCTCTTAATAATAATCTATTACATAGCAAAGAGATACTAAACAAGATTAACAGTACTCTTACTGATCTATATTCTAATCTTGAAAATTCCCAAATTGCACCAGATATACAATGGGCTGCGTGCAAGGCTGAGTTAAGAGGTTTTCTGATCAGTAAAGCCTCTTTCTTTAAAAAAATCAATAAAAAAAAAGAATCAGACTTACTCCTAACACTAGCAACCCTAGAAAAAAAACAGAGAACACACTCTGACCCAAATTTAGAAGATTTGATTAAAGCTGCACGCAAAGAATTACTTGACTTGCACTCTCATAATTATTCTCTTCAAGAACAAAGACTCATAGCAACATATTCTGAATGGGCGCAGATTCCCTCGAGATCTCTTGCCAGAATACTTAAAAATAATAATGGTCCTGCCAAAATTTCCATTCTCCAGTACAAAGAGAAACTCTACAAGTCTGACTCTGAAATAATCCAATTATTTCATAAATTATACTCTGATATATACAGCAAGAATAAACACAACTCCTCAAACCCCCAAATAGAAACCTTTCTCAACTCAATTACTGTCCCTTCTCTCAACTTGGATCAGTCATCCCTTCTATCCGCCCTACTTAATATTCAGGAAATTCTAAATGTCATTAGCAATCTTAAACTAGGCAAATCTCCTGGCCCAGACGGGTTTACTACCAACTTTTTCAAAACTTTTAGTCCAAAAATTGCCCCTATTCTTCTTAAGTTATTCAACTTCATTATAAAAGAAGGAATTACTGACCTACATTGGAATATCTCAAAAACAATTTTAATTTTAAAAAACAATCAAGACAAAACTGATCCTCACAGTTACAGACCAATCTCACTTATTAACGTAGATATTAAAATATTTGCTGCTATTCTGGCTAACAGACTCAAACAGATAATGCCTCATATAATATCACATAATCAAGCTGGTTTCATGAACAACAGACATACGTGGGACAATACTTTAACTTTGGATTCCCTAATACTCTTTACTAAAAGAGATAAAAATCCGCTATATGCTTTGACTCTTGATGCCTCAAAAGCATTTGACAGAGTAAATTGGGACTTTTTATTCTCCACCATGTCACACTTCAATATTCCTAAAACTTTTTCAGATATGATTCGAATTCTATATACAAATTCTTACACCTCTTTATATATAAATAAAAAAAGATCTAATACGATTCTGATAACTAATGGAACAAGACAAGGCTGTCCGCTCTCTCCTTTCCTTTTTAATATATTTATTGAACCTTTTTTTTATACATTGTTCAGAACACACACCACACAATCCCCAGAATACTGAATACACAAGTTCCATTATCGGCTTTTGCTGATGATTTGAATCTATACTTTCATTATCCTAACTCTGACTTACCCAAAATTATAAATGCAATCAATAACTTTTCTAATGCTTCTAGCCTCCAAATTAATGAGAAAAAATCTCATATCCTCCCAATTAACCCTGACGCTCATAAATCTTTTTTTTTCCCTGAATCTTCCTTTCATATCTCATACAGTATCAAATATCGCGGCATTAACTTTGAACACAATCAAGCATCTATGCTTCAAAATAATTTACTAAAATCATGGGCTACTATATGCCAAGACCTACAAAGATGGAAACTCCTGAAATTACCTTTTCTTTCTAGAGCAGCTATTGTGAAAATGAATATTTTACCGAGACTTCTCTATCAATTTAATGCTACAAATATAATAATTTCAAACAACCTATTCTCCCAATTCAACAAGAACATAGCAAAATTTCTTTGGTTCCCAAAAAAGTCAGGATTTCTTACTCTAAACTTACTCTCCCCAAAGAGAAGGGAGGGGTGGGCCTTCCAAATTTTCATCTGTATTACATGATCATTTGCTCAAACAGATTATGGTCCATTTCAACCATGAATACTAAATCACACATTAATGTCCCCGCCTGGTTGAAGTTATGGAATCGTCATGTTATATCCAATAAAATTAACCCGAAAGCCATCCCATTTCTCTCACAAATTTCTCTACACAATTCCAAAATACTCCCCTTACTGAAGCATAAAATTGGATTGTTCCAGAAAATGATTAAAGACATTAATCTTGAAAACACTCTTCCCCTTCTACAACCACTACATCTGAATCCAAATTTCAAAATCAATAATAATATGATTGATCTTTCTAAATTCCCCCTTATTACAGACTTTACAGTTTGGGACCTGCTCAAACATAAATCTCTATCGACTGCAGATTTACGTCTAACTCTCAAGGCCAATAATAAATACACAGTCATTCTACGTCAATTACGAGAACTTTTATCCTCACAAATTTTCTGCATTCCTTCTGATTTAAGGGAAATAAATAAATTATCTGAAATTATCTCTACACTTTCAAATCCTAAAAAAACTATCTCTTCCTCTTACAAGTTATTAAAGCCATTACTCTACAATAATAACTGCCTTTTCTCCAACTACTGGGACAATATAAATTCACCTATCACAGAGGATCAAAAACTACTAGCCATAAAAACCACCTTAGAACTTGCCCCTTTCAAAAAATTATTATATACTCAACTGATGTTGAATAATAACTCGTACTATACACCTGTAATACTAAATAAATTTAATTCTAATAACTCCTCTGCTTGTACATGCTGCCCTTGTTTGAGAGCAGATCTTCTTCATGTTATGTGGCATTGTAATCATTCCTACAAATTGTGGTGTTCTCTCAAAGTGCGACTAAAAAGAATGGGATATTACAATTCTACACTTTCTTGGCAAACAGCTATTTTAAATATCCCCCCATTTAAGATGCCTAAATTACACTTACACGTTCTAATCACTCTCTGCTCCCTAATCAAACTCTACATCACTAACAATTGGTTAGACCGCACAAAATTATGTTGGCAGGGTTTCAAAGAGATGGCAATTAAACATATATCAGCACAAAACTCATAATTCTTGGTCGTGGGAAGAAAGCTTATTTCACCAACTTATGGAATTGCCTATTTGATGTAATTTTATGTGACTAAATGTCTTATGCCCTCAATTTAGTTGACACTCCCTTTTGAACTCCTTATTTATGTATTTATCTATTTTTGTTTTTTTTTATACTGCCTTTCCCTACAAATCATACCCTCTAGAGTGTCAACATCTCATGTTCACAGATTCTTGGTTATGTCTTTATACATATAAGGTAGCATGGTATTATGTTTGTCTTTTTCGTTGTTAGTAGTTAGCTGTGTGCTTTTAGTTACTTTTAGTTTTTGGTTTGTAGACAGATCTCATTGCCTCCTATAGCTCACATTCCTCTTATCTTCTTTTTTACTCTACAATTGTAATCAAGTTCTAAATATTTTTTTTCCATGTTCATAGTTTAATTTACATATTTTTATGTAGGAATGTTCTGTACTTTAATTCTGTCTGCATTGTTTGTATTTCATAATAATAAAAAATTATTTGAAAAAAAAAAAGATTTTCTGCAAATATTAGATTTAAATCCTTTACTGGTTTTTTGCATGTGTGTATCCCAATAATTAATACTTTCTACATTACTTGTGTAAGAAAATTTCAAGAACTTGGATAATTTATTCAAAAAGTCTACAAATTCCTTCTTGTTTTCTTCCGTCCCTTTCCACAGAATAAACACATCATCCAAAAAATGCACATACATTTTAATATAATTAAACCACTCACTAGGAAATACTATAGTTTCTTCCCAGGTTAGTGTAACTGGGGGCACACAATGCCCTCATTGTTACTCCCTTGTCTTGTTTAGAATATTCTCCCTCATAGTAAATATAATTATAATCCAACACTAGTTCCATGAATTCTGAAATCAAACTTATTTTGTCATCAGAAAAATTAGTATGTCTTTTCATACTTTCTGAAAAAAGCTCTATTCCTTCACACCTTGGAATA
Source organism: Protopterus annectens (assembly GCF_019279795.1). Taxonomy (NCBI): domain Eukaryota; kingdom Metazoa; phylum Chordata; order Ceratodontiformes; family Protopteridae; genus Protopterus; species Protopterus annectens. The sequence goes on along the minus strand of NC_056729.1, from coordinate 274,731,233 downwards.
GTTGTATACAAATCCACTACATCCACCATAAGAAAGGAGATATTTTCTTCCCACAGATTATTTTAAGTCTAGTAAGGAAGTCCCAAGAGTCTTTCAAAAGGTGGTCAACCTTGTTGTAAAGATGCTTTAGCCACTTATTAATTACCACCCCAAAAGGGTATGTTTTTGAACCCTGTAATGCCACTATGGGCCTAAACTTAAGATCTTGCAACACTTTATGGGTCTTGGGAAACCCAAAAATAGTGTCTATTATTGGATACTTAACTTTTAAAAAATGATATAGCTCTGGTGTAATAATAGTCAATGCGCCAATGTCCAATATTTATTTAATTAAGGGAGGCATTAGAGTATGTTTCAGTGTCATAAAGCATCTCTCAAATATTTTTTGAGAATATTGTAATGCCCCATATAGCACTGTACCTCCTCCCTTATCTGGTCCCATGACCCTGATAGAATTATTAATTAACTCTTGTTCTTTTTTTGTTTAGATTATAAACCATAGATTATTTTCCTTCTTTACTTTTAAGTGCATATAAATCATCTATAATGGCTTTTTCTAGAACACTTAGACTAGGCTCCAAAGGTGGATTAGAGGTGCTTATTACCTTAACCTCATTTTCCTTTTTCCTATTTACATTTTGACTCTGAAAAATACATGCTAAATTAAGCTTCCTCATAAAAATTTTTAACTCAAAAATTTCATCAATATAGTTAAACTTTCTTGTTGGACCATATTTTAAACCTTTCATAAAAAGGGACAAGTGCTCCTTAGTAAGCACAGTATCCTTTGTAAGTATTCAATATCCCTTCTTTATGTATCTCTTCTTTCTCACCAGGGAGGTTCATCTCTACCAATGTTTTCTGTCCCTGTCTCTCCTTTGCTGTCTCTCTGTTGTTGTTGATACAGTTCTCCTTATATTTCATCTCCTACTCCTCCCCCAAGCTGTTCCTTAAAAATTCTTCCTTTATGCAGCTTGATTATAACGTTGTTGGTTGTTACCTATATAGGAGGACTGTTTCCATTACTTACTTTTATACTTTTTCTTAACTGAACCAGTATAGTTTTCTGCTTGTGTGTCTGTTAGAGAGTAAGCTATCTTAACGTTATACTCTGCTAGGTCTCTTTCAATCTTTTTACATTTCCTTTTAAAAAGCTTGTCACATTTATTTTCAATACCCTCCAATTGTTTAACATATAACTTATCATATTGTAGAAACAGCAAATTTTCTTGAATATCTTTGTTCAGTTTCTCTGTCTTAGCTATCAAGGCACACATTTTAACATCATTAACTTCTATAATCTTTGCCATCAATTCTAACCCCTGCTTGTTAAATAAAAATTTATACAAATTCAGCATATAAGGTGTCTGTATATTCAATACCAAAGGGAAATTTATACCTACTTAAGCCCTTTGGAACAATTTTCTTAATAAGACATTCAGAAAGATATGTATTTTTCATTTGTAAATTTTTAATCTTAAACATTTTACTTTCAAAAGCATAAATCATTTCTTTCAACCCCCATTGTTGGTACTAGGTTCATTACACATAGTTTTTTTATTGTTTTTATCTTTTCCAGCATCATAGTTTGAAAAGACAAATGGTTTCTTCACCAAACATTCATAATCCAACTTTTCAGTCCTTTTATAGTCTGTAAATGAATTCCTACAACAAACAGCTTCAGAATCAGTCTCTTGTTGCAAACTACTGTCTTTATTAAAAGTAAGGGTAGTACCTGTTTGTTTAGGTCTAGTTCCAGTCCTCTGTATTTCATCTTCATCATTTTGCCTGTTATATTGTCCTGGGGGAATCTCTAATGAAAAATTAATGTTTATCATTGACAAGGGAGCCTCCCAGTCCATTTTCTTACTTGTACATGCTTCTGGACTGTCTCCTCGACCCGCCCTGCTTTGCTCCACCCTTGCTTCACTTCCTGGGGATGAATTACGCTTCCATTAAGTTTGTAAGAGCAATATTTAAAAGGTGCCCCTATTTTTGGTCTTTTGTCCCCCCATTACTTATAGCTTTGTCCAGATTTCTTGCTCTAAAAGGTTGAGAGGTATGCATCATATACTGTTGGATAACTCACAACCAAATGTATGTATATTTTTATTTATGATATTGAATTACAGTGGCACTCTGTGATACTAGCATATCCTAGATTCCTGAGGGAAAATTACTTTTTGCCACACAATGATTACATAATGTTAACATACCTGCAGCAACTCACATTTGGAGTCTGAATCCTCCTGTGTTGTGTGTCTTTAATACTGCACTTTGTACATTATGTAACTACATATGTCGGATGTTTGGGACCAGCTGTGAGTGTGTCTTTCACCCGCATGCTGTGTATACTGTTCTTCAAAGACATATATGATGTGTAGCTGTACCGTGTTATTGGGCAGTTCAACCACTTTTTAGCATAACACTCCAACTAATGAACAGTGGTAAAGTCATCCATTTAAGTGTGCACTATCCCTGTTGTACCTCAACATATTGTATAGTGCTTGTGATTCAGGTACTAATTTGTAGCTTGTGATCTTGGGTGGGTAGTTCAAATCCATCCATTCCCTCTTAGATTAGATTGTGGCTGTCCATGTCATTAATATTCTTGTCAAACACATTTGCTGTGTACACATATAGATCCTTCTTATAAAAGGCTATGACAATTTGTCACATAGCAATATTTTTATTCAGTGCAATGATGTAATGATGGCATATGATTACATATTCCTTACATAACATATGTAGGAGGTGCTATCCTATGGCACAAGGGAATGAGATGACATGCTGTCTGTTGTTGCTAAGTACAGAAATTACAGGCACACAGATCCATTGCAGCAATAACATTATGTAATGCCTTCATATACTGACATATTTCACAATTGTAGTGACACTTCTTCTGTGGTATATTCATCCTGTACAACATCAAGTATTTTCTGTCGTCAAATGCTCATGTGTCTAACTAAATCCAGTTGCTCATATTATATTTGTAACTCCTGCCTTAATGTATACATTCAGTTCAGTTATTTGTGACAGACTCCATTGCTATCTGATGTGGCACAGGCAATCAATACAGAGGTCTGGAGAGAGCCTTTTGCAATAGTCAAGGGTTTGAACCTGGTAACATCTAGCTATCAGACAACTGTGGCTTACGCACAGACGATAGTTATGGCACAGTCATATGGTCACCTTTTCAGGCCTTGGCCTACAAGGTAAGTAATCCATGCACCTTATATAACAGGCAAGTGCCTTAAGCCCTTCACGAGTGTTCTTCATGACATGCCTGATATGCATATTTCTGTGGTAACCATGGTTGTTATGCATCTCTCTATTATCTGTCCAGGCATGTGTTTAAAAACAACATGATGCAAATGTTTCTTATGTCATTCATTGCTCACACATATTACTTATTCACAAGATAATTATGCTCTGTATTGCATGTCTTCATCCGGACATGTCTTTATTACTGCACTTGTTTAAGTCACACTATACAGCTTAATGGCAGATGGGGATTCCATAAACATTTCTTACTGCAAGGTATGCTGCCAGACCATCAGAAACTGTGATTGGACCTCTGTTTCAACATTTGTGATTGCATTGCTGCTGTTGAGTTGTTGTTATGTTATTGTTCCCTGCAATTCCATGTGAGCATGCCCAGTATTACGATATCAGAGATGTTTGCAAATCACCAGTGGAAAAACTGGACTCATGACATGTCATCTGATGTGTTTTGTCATTTGTCACTTATGTATGTTGTGTTTAGTATTTACATAACTATACAACACTTGCTTGTCTATTACATGCTCTTAGTTGATGAACCCCTTTCCTATTGGTGCCACTGTCATTTCTTCACAAAAATGTGTCCATTTCTGATGTACCTGACATTATAGCTGTAAGATCCTTTTGTTCTTTTGTACACATGCTGAGTTGGGGAATACAGAAGCTTGCATATATAAATTCCCTGTATAGACATCTCATGTCCCATCTTCGAGGCAGTCACCAAAGCCTTGGATGAGGGGAAGATGGTGCACACCGGTTACCTTGCCCAGGCCAAAGACTTTGCTACTATTCCCCAGTCAGGTATAATAGATAAACTCTCTCAACTAGGCATCAGTCCATATGTTACCAGATGGTTAGCAAACTGGCTCACTGATAGAACCCATCTAGTCAAAATAGAGGAAGCCATCTCAAACAGTAGACCCGTAATAAGCCGTGTACCCCAGGGACTGGTCTTGGGGCCTCTGTTGTTTGATATATACTTTTCTGAGGTGCAGGCCAAAATCAGTGGACTATGGCTGACCAAGTTTGCAGATGACTGCAAGCTGGGCACTGTCATCAATTCCCCTAGTAACGTGGACATCCTCCAAGAGGGTCTCACCCAAACAACTGACTGGTGCCACAAACATGGCCTCAAACTGAATGCCAAAAAATGCATCATCATCCCCTTTGGGGAGAGTGATGTCCCTACAAATTATCACATTAATAACAAGGTCCTAAGCATGCAATCAGTCATGAGGGACTTGGGCACCCAGGTTGATAGCAAACTGATTTTTCACCACCATATTGCCTCCATTGTACAGAAAGCTTTCTACATGGCCCACCTCATTAGTAAGGGTATCTCATCCAAGGGCAGGAAGATCATAACATCCCTGTATTCTTCCCTTATAAGATCCATTATTGAGTACAGTGCCCCTTTTGGCATGTACCTCACAAAGCACATGCAGCAGATGGAGGCACCACAGAGGCTCCTCACTGTTAGAATCCAGGGCCTCAAACATCTACCCTACACAGATAGGCTAAAGGCCCTGTCCCTCTACTCAGTCTCCTACAGACTCCTCAGAGCTGACCTCTGTCTGGCATACAAAGCAATCTCAGACAAAACCTTGATGGGACTGCTGCATATCCGCAAGTCAAGCTCCACCCGAGTAATCCACATGCATGAGCTCAGCCTGGTCTTTGACAACAATAGGATTTATTATTGGGACAGATTTGTTTCCCAGAGGCTCCCTCTTTTGTGGAACAGACTCCCTGTCCACATCACACAGAGTACCTCATTAACCCTTTTTAAGAGCAACCTGAATAACTGGATGGGGAACAGAAAATACATCCCTGAGATTCCACCTGTGTCCCTGCTGGACAGGGGCATCGGGTGCTGACTACTCATAACATGGGCTAAATTCTTGGCTAGGCTTGTAAGGGCCTCAAGGCCAATAGCTTAGTAACGTGATCCTATGATTCTATATGCAATAACTGTAGTCTATGCATTCATTCCATCATGTATGTTCTGTCCTTGCTAACAGTTATCTCAAATCAGCATTTAATTAACATGTATATCACATTTTCAGTCCCTTCCTTATACTTAGCTTTATGTCCCTATCATATCCTTAATTAGCATGACTATTTTTATTTATGTGCAGAACTACGGTATTGTCATTGACATTAATTATCATTACATCAAGTATTGCAGGATTTATGTCAGAAATGCTTCTTATACACTTTCTCCCATTTGCCTGTGATAGATGAGTACAGATTAATCTTTTCCCTTTCAACATTAATTAATTATGCAGTATAACACAATCTGTGTACAATTCTCCCATTTCACTTCCCTTCTTTCTGTATTCTTTCTCTGTATTTGCCCATAATATGTCTGGGCTACATCCCTTGCTTGTATGTAAGCACTGCCTATATACAAGCCATTTTGTTTACATTCTGTGTTTGTGCTTGTAAGCACCTTTCCATAGCCCTGAACGCTATTGCTGGCCACAAAGTGGTGCTTGCAAACATGTAGGAGCAATGACCAATATGCATATTTGATTAGCGCTGTTGTTCATCACACTAACATGCTTAAATCGTGTAGGTGTAGCACAGCTCCTACATGATTGTTAATGAATTCCAGGGAATGAGGTTTCATCATGTATGTGCTGTATGGTCCATATCAACCATACAGCATACATATAATCACATCCACCAATAATTAAATTCACAACTCCTCCCTGCAATAAATATCACAATAGAAACCAACAAGCGGATGGAGTTTATTCTGAAGAAGCCCTGCATACTGTGGACAAAAGCACTTAATGAAGACATTTCTGGGACATTGATTGCTGTCTTCATTTCCTTTTTTGTTGTTTCTTACCTTGTTTCCTATTTTATATGCTGTATTCTATTTCATCATAAAAAGCTGTAAAACTAAGGTGTTCGTTTCAGTGCAAGAGATAAGCGTGCTCATTTTATCCACATATTATGTATTCATTTGCTATTTCCCTTCTTGGCATTTGGGAACATGATAAACATTGGTCTTTCTAGTGAACTGAATGGGATACAAAAGATTAAATTAATCACTAAGTGATATGCTCATACACACAGACAGGTGCCAAGAGCTTTCCTATCGAGTTTTAGTCCTGCTGCAGCTGGAAGATTGCCTGCAGAAATCTTCAGGTATGAACCACAATGCAGTAATCAGGATATGTATATCCCATATCTTCATATCCCCATCCATTTTCTACCTCACGGACTGTTTTTAAGATTTTTAGTATGTTAGTGAAACATTGAAATGATTTTTCTCACCCTTCAGAAGTTTTTGTTTGTTGTTTGGTCATCTTACCTAAGTTCCGTAGATTTAAAATGAAATAGCTTTAACCCTTTATTTCTGTATACTATCCAGGCAAGAATAATCTGCATAAGACACTCATATTTTTCTTTTGTACTTGGGAAATGATAAATCATCAATCTGCAAACAGACAGTAGGCAGCAGTTGCATCCTGTCTGTTGGCTCAAGGTTTATAGGCTAACTGCTAATCCAGGATGGTACTGTGTGAGACATGGAGCGCAGATTAATAAGCATTCAAAATACTTTGGTGAAAAGCAGCCTTGACTCAGACTATAACATTACAGTTGCAGCAGTTGTCTTCTAGGACTTTGACTGCAATGATTGTTTGGGACCTATCAGTGCATAAAACTTCAGTTCATCATACAGTGAAGATAAAGATAGTGCATGTACTTCCCTTGCGTATAATCTCTTCAGTGTTAGCTGTGACTGACAGGTATTTTCTCATTAACTAGCAGGTACAGGTGCAGATGTCAGGTTACCAAGTTTATGCTTAGGGTCACTGCTGCATGTGCCCCAATGTATTATCTGCTTCTGAGGTATAAACTCATTGAGAACACTCTGTTCTGCTGTTTATGCTGTGGTAGTACATTGATACTGAGGTATGGAGTGCACGTCATAACTGAAGAGAAGATCAGAGATCAGGAAATGCTTTAGGGAACCCATAGTCTTCTTTGCCAAGCATGATATCGACAGAACTATCACAATGACAACACACCCTTGAAAATCTAGTAGTTAGGCACTTGAAAATGTATGTGAGCAACAAACTGTCCTTCAATCTTCATGTTTCCACTATTATAAGAACGTCTTTTTTTATTGTTCAGCTTATTAGTAAGGGTATGTCATCAAGGTTCAGGGATGTGATCATTCCACTGTATTCCACATTTATTAAGCTGATCACTGAGTATAATGCCCTTATCAATATGTACCTGCACAAACAATTAATACAATTTGAATGACCACAATGCTTTCCCACCAACAGAATCAAAAGCCTAAATCATAAAAATTACATTGACCATCTCAAAGCCTTATCCCTCTTTTCAATATAATACAGGCTTCTGACGAGCAATCTGTGCCTCACATACAACTCTTCAGCAGACCCTGTCATCTCAGATCTACTGCACATCCACAAATTCAGTGATGGCATAAACACCCACTCAGAAGATCTTAATCTCTTCTACTATATAAATATAACATTTTGGAGACATATAGATATGTATCACAGAGAGCACCACTTCTTTGGAATCACCTTCCTCTCAACATAAAGGAAGCTACTTCCATTACTGTATTCAAACACAATCTGGACAAATGGATTGGAAACCACAAATTCATCCCAGTTTAGCTCCCTTGTTCTATATGGATAACTGGGCGGCCATGGTGGTGCAGCAGTTAGCGTTGCCTCCTCACAGCAAGAGGTTCTCTGGTTCGATTCTCGGCTGGGGTGCCTTCTGTGTGGAGTCTGCATGTCCTCCTTGTGGTCACGTGGGTTTCCTCCGGGTGCTCCGGTTTCCTCTCACATCCAAAAGACATGCTGTAGGTGGATTGGACACTCTAAATTGGCCCTAGGTGTGAGTGCGTGCATGTGTGTGCCTTCTGTGGAAGGTTGGGTGCCGGGCTGGCAACTCAACACTGTAAAGCTCTACTGCCAATCATGAGTGGACAGGTGATTCACTGTGGTGACCCCTAACCGGGAAAAAGCCGAAAGAAGAAGAAGAAGAAGTTCTATATGGATAACTGTAACATGCAAATGCTGTATCCTGCTCTGGGTTAATTGTACTTAAATTACAAAGACCAGAAATGTTATGGGAAAGCAGGGTTAGGCTTAAAAAATCCTCATGGATTAATAGCCTAGTAACTACGAACCTATAACCCTATGAGGATGGGAATAAATACTGACCAGTAAACTGCATCCTAAGCCTCAATATGCACTTTACCACTGCGATCCAATACAATGCCTGCAGTACCATCAGCACTACACCCATCAATTTATTTAGCCTCCAAATCCCAACCTCTCTCATGAAGAAAATCCCGAAGATACTCATACTCCTCCATCTGAGGTAGGTCCCCCCAGACTACAAAGATCAAATTACTCTTTAATGGGACAGAATGATGGCCTCTGATTTAGAAGTGCTAATTTTGATTTCCAGTTGCTTTACACAAAACAGCAAATCACTCCAGTGCAAGCTGGAAATCGAAAGTTATTTTGACTTACTTTTAGCTTCTTCACAGCTGACCATCAGATGCATCAAGTGCTTCTCCTCATCCCCTGGGTCTACTGAATCTTTTTGTCCTCCCCCAGACTTATTCTTAAAATGTTTGAGGCTAGTGAGGAGATCAAGGCAAACAGAAAAAGTGTCATACTGTTGCTAAAGGACTTTTTTGTCCTTTGGTCTTACCCCTTCCCCTGCACACATATGCACTATCCATGGGTTGGGTGCAATGAGCACTGTGCCATATCATCCACTCTTTCCCATGTGACTCAGCAAAAGCCCAGGCTTCCTTGTAGATAGCACCCACTCCATGCATTTCCATATACCACCAGTGATCCCATAACAGTGTGCATAAGCACATACTACTCCTGTGTCTGTGCACCCAAGACGAATGAGCTGATGTAAGCCACTCAAGCTTACCCCCTCCCCCTTCCCAAATCATCCAATGTCTGAACCATTAATTGATCTGGGTAACCTTGGTCACAGTCAGGGTTTTATAAGTCTACATTAGACAACTAGTGGAGATCACAGTTACTCAAAAAATATGAGGACAACATCATCTTCAAAAACACAGATGCATCCATCACATCTACAAACTAGATACTCTTCACATCTTCACTGAGCCTTGATAGTCTGACCATGACAATCACAATTTAGAAGAGGAGAAAAAAACACCCCTAATGGAGTCCTATGTCCCTTTTCAAAGCATTTGACATAATACTGATATTATGGTCTTACCTGTTCTCTCCACAAATGTAGGGAACAAATGTCACAAAGAAGCGGTCCTTGGGACTGTTGTAGTTCTTCCCCCAAGACATTTTCGGGTACACAGTCATATGCCTTCTCTGAGTCAAAAAACACAAATTGTATTAGGAAAATGGCTCCTCTAATGTCTGTGCAAGGACAATGAGTTTATCCACTGCTCCATGGCCAGAACAGAATTTAAATTTTTCATCCCAAATCAGAAGTTCCAATTTTTGATGTAGTCTCCTTTCAAGCAGAGTACAATCACTCTATAACTGGAAAAATCTCCTGTCTTCCTTTTTAAAAGAAATTGGATCATTATCCCAGTGTACCAGTTTTAAGGTATTGTGCCAGCCTTCCTTGCAACATAACTCCTCAACATTTTTGTAATTTCTGGTTGATCTCATCCAACTTTACTTTCTTGTCACTGTAAAACTGTTTAATTGCAACAGTGACCTTGCCTACAGAAACTGATACATTTCCACAATCTGCTTCTAGCACTTCCTCATTAGAGTATGCTGTATCCACTAAATTCATGAGTTCCATGTGATACTCCTTCTGCCTCAAAATAATGTCTCATTCAATATCAGTATTGCCCCACCCTTGCAGATGATAGCTTTGCCAACATTCTCTAACTTTTTATCTTAAAAAATGTATTCATATACAACCCATGTAATTGTTATTTTTAATTAAAACTCTTTGTAAACGATGTAACTGATGTCAAGGATGTCTGAATAAGGGCAGTTTCTCCAGGAGCCTCCAATGAAAAAGGGCACTGGTCAGTCAGACTATCGTAAAAAATAAATGCCAACAAATGAATGAATGAAAATGAATGAATAAATAAATTTGCGTTTTAAATCAGATGTACTTGTTGCTCAAGCTGCTGCAGAGAGACTGACCTACTGCCATATGTGATATTGAGAAAAGATAAGAGTTTATTCTCATTTATCATCTGCACTTTTGATTTAACATCTCTGTAATCTGTACAACTGTTTTTGTCTTGGTGGCTTTGAGTTGCCCACCTCTGGTATAAAGATGATACTGGACACTTCCCCCTAATCACATTACATCAGCTCATTCTACTGTTAATAGTGAAAACTTAGCAAAAGCCCACCCCTTTAGCCTCTAGATTTGTTGTATCCAGGACGTTTCCCTTAGATCTGCTAGTTCTCTGCTCTCCTGCACTTTTACTAGCTTATTAGTCTAGCACTTTACCAGACGTCTTGTAGCAATTATTGCAGCACACAACAGTACAAGGAGACAGCTCCAGTACTTATTATTAATGCCCACCCCTCCAGGCATGTCTAAAGGTCAGTTTCCTGTACTTTGTCCTATTAGCCTGGTGAGCTTGGGCATCCTGAGGCAATGTAGCAACTGCCTCATATACACTGACAACCCTCTCCTCTTACCTCCCAATACTCAGACTTGTGAGAGATGCACTTATATATCCAAATTGGAAGCCATGCACTCTGCAGCCAAGATCAGAATAGATGGTCAAGAGGAGAAGGTCAACACTTGCACCACATCACATGGAACACATACCTCTCCAGAACATACACCAGCATTACCTTCACATAAGAACACAAACCACACACCCACCTTCACAGAGGCTCTCAATAGAAATCTACACAAACAGCAGAGACCTCCAAGGCAGAAACACACTCAACCACCACAATACAACACTAATCAATGAGACACATAACTCTCCTAAACAGTGTGCCACTCAACCAAAGCCCCTAAGGCAAAACAGCAAGTCCAACACACTAGTCATAGGTGAATCGATAGTGAGGCACATTGATGTCTCACTCACTAGGTTGAATAAGGAGAAAGTAACAGTCAGCTGCCCGTCAGGTGCCAGCATCCGCCACATAACGCACTCAGGTCCCTCAAAACAGGTACAAATATGACTCTGTCATTGTACATGTGGGTGTGAATGACCTGAGATGTACCTCCCTGAACTACAGGAAAAGAGACATGGAGGAGATCTCGGATTATGTAGCCCAGATGGGTATGACCCTAGCCCTGAGTAGCCTCCTACCATCACCCAGAATGATAAGTACAAGCAGAAAATGATTGATTTCAACAACTGGCTAGGTTTTTGGTGTCATTCTAAGGGGATCCAGTATCTGTCTGCCTGGGATGACATGATTGACAGACCTAGATGCTTTGCCAGAGATAGCCTGCATCTGCCAGCCCTGGGCTTCCAAATACTGGCCAAGGCTCTTGCCATCCCTATAGTGCCTTTTTTAGGCAGTATTCCAAAGATCAACATACCACCATAGCAGTTACAAACAAATGCAATATGAGGGTCATGCTGCTCAATGCTAGAAGTCTAAATCTCAAAATGCACTCACTGGGAGCACTCCTTAAAATGGAGAACATCGACATCTGTGCTGTAACAGAGATCTGGTTCAAGGCAGCAAATAGCACCCCTGCACTACCAGGTTATAACTCATTCCATACCTTTTGGCCCCAGAATTTGGACTGAAGCTCCAAAGGTGGTGGTGTTTTCATATTCATAAAGGATGTGCACACCTCCAGACTGGTAGCCAACATGACACATCAGAGATACTTCAGGTGCAGCTAACATTGGATAAGACAGTGATTCAGGTCGTAGCCAGCTGTAGATCCCCAACCATGACCCAAGATTCACACTCCACATTCCTAAGCACCCTGGAGAATATTAGGGTCCGACCTAACACTCTTATACTGGGCAACTTCAACTACCCCTCCATTAACTGGGAAAACTACTCATGTACCAATACACTTGCCCAACGTTTCCTGGTATTCATTAATTCCAATGCCCTGGACCAGCTCATTCTTACTCCCACTAGAAGTAGCAACATCCTTGACCTGGTCATTACTAACATGGGTGACCGCTGCTCTGTACCAATAGCCAACTCCTCCCTGGTTAGATCCGACTACAAACTAATCACCTTGGAAATCCACATCCCTCCCATGACCCCACCCCCACCCCGCAAAGGTAACCACCATGAAAAACGTCTCCAAAGCTAACTTTGGGCTCCTAAAAACAGAGATGGCTAACTTCACGGCAACCATGCAATTGGAGAACAGCTGCATGACCACCGAATCTTACACTAATGCCCTGTACAAACACGTACACAAATGCATGGATCTCACCATACCCAATAGAACCAAGATGGTCTCCTCCAAAAAAAGGAAGCCAATCTGTTGGTCGCCTGCCATAAACAAACTCTACAACAGAACGAGGAAACTGATAAGGAATAAGGTGAAGTCCCAAAACTGGAAAAACTCCCTTATAAGCCTCAACAAAAGGTTGAGATTCCTCATCAAATCCTCTAAAGCTAGCTGTGAAAACAGAATTGCAGCAGCTAGTAAAGACAACCACAAGGCCTTCTATAGTTATGTAAAGAATCTCCACGGCAATACCCAGATTTGCTCGGACCTGTTGCACAATGACTCCTCCGATACTGAGCCAATAGATATTGCCTATATACTGTCTGACAGATTCAGTGCCAACTTTACTCCTCTCTCCCCCACCAAAGGACCAATCACAATACCAGTAGATTGTCAGGCACCCAGTATTACTGCTGCACGGGTTAAAACAGCACTGTCCAAGGCCAAAAATACAGCTTCTATGGGCCCTGACAATATCCCTGGCTGTGTTCTACATGAACTATAGAGTGAACTGGTACCTCACCTGTGTGCCCTATTCAATCACAGCCTCACTTCAGGCTTTGCCCCTACCAAATGGTGCAATGCTACAGTCATCCCTCTACACAAAGGAGGAGCAAATACAGACTCTGGGAACTATCGCCCGATTAGCCTGACAAATCTGATATGCAAAGCTATGGAACACATCATCATGGACATAATAAACAAAGATATAGGGAACCTCCAAACTCTGGATCCTATACAGTATGGTTTTGTGAAGGGTAAATCATGCCTGCTCAACCTGGTTGACTTCTTTGAGTCAGTCACCAGAGCTGTGGATGAAGGAAAGGTGGTTCATATAGCCTACCTTGATCTGTCCAAGGCCTTTGATACCATTCCCACTCAGGAATCGTAGAAAAACTCACTAAGCTAGGCATCAACCCCTATATCACTAGGTGGGTTGCAAACTGGCTCACAGATAGAACCCACAGTGTGAAAGTAGCTGACTCCAAGTCAGACTGTCGACCAGTCATGAGTGGAGTCCCACAGGGTTTGGTACCTGGGTCCTCTCCTGGTTGGTATCTACTTCTCTGAAGTCCAGGCCAAAACAAATTACAAAGTTCACAGACGATTGCAAGTTGGGAGCCATAATTAGCTCCCCAAGTGATGTTGACATCCTACAGAAAGGCCTCACTGAGACTAATGACTGGTCATGCCCTTTGGAAAAACCCGGTTCCTATGAATTACCACATCAATGATGGTCCACTGAACACAGAAGGCGTCATAAGAGATCTGGGAACACAGGTTGACAGCAACCTCTCTTTTGACCACCACGTTGCCACTGTGGTCAGGAAGTCCTTCTATGTTGCACATCTCATTACTAAGGATTTGGCATCCAGGAAGACAGAGGTCATTGTCTCCCTCTATTCTTCCCTCATTAGGCCAGTCATCGATTACAATGCCCCATGTAGCGTGTACCTCACTAGACACCTACCACAACTGGAAAGGCTGTAAAATACCTCACAAAGAGGGTCTTAGGCCTTAAACACTTGTCCTATATGGACAGACTCAAAAAACTCCAACTATTCTCTGTCTCATATTGTCTACTTAGAAGCGATCTATGCTTGATTTACAAAGCCATGTCTGACCCAGCTCTGTTAGAAATGCTACATCTAAAAAAATCCCAATCTCTCCACACTACACACTCCAGAAACCTCAACCTCTTTACCACAATCAACAGAACAAGCTGGAGGGACAGGTTCATAACCCAGAGACTGCCCATGATATGGAATAGACTTCCCATACATGTCAAGTGGAGCACTTCACTGGCCCTCTTCAAGAGAAATCTTGATGAGTGGATGGGAAATAAAAAATTCACCCCGGGGATCACTCCAGTGGCTCTACTTGACAGAGCCACTGGAAACTAAGGTTGGGTGGCACGAAGTCAGGGTAATCCTGTGGGCTAGGCTTGTAAAGGCTCCAGGGCCATTAGCCTAGTACACACCTATGAACTTATGAATGAATCATCCTCCTGAATTACTAGGCTGGTGTGCCAGACCCTCTGTAAGACCATCTAAAAGCAAATGTCCAAGGCCATGCCAGTCTTATACCATGCCTAAGTCTTTACATTGGAGTCTGGATGGAAAGATGATAAAATCAGCAAGCAAAGGAGAGTAGTACTGCTGGAAATGAATTCATCCTCAATTCTTGGTGAGTACCTTCATGAGATGGACCGTGTTTTTACAAAAATCTCAACAAGATGACACTGATATATAGACTATATTTTATAAAGCATATATCATGGACAGCAGTAGGTTAAAAAATAAAAAAAACAGCTGGGTGCACAAGTCCCAGGATAAAAAAGTGCCTGAGTCTGGTAGGCACATTGGCATCAGGACTGAAGAAAACTTACAGTGTTGAATTTTCAATTCACAGAAACATTTCTAGAATGGGGATAGGCCAGGCTCAGGGGAAGATGCCCCCCTGCCTGATGTAGAAAGAAATATTAGTGCACAAAAAACACAAAACCTGACAGGCTAAAAAGGAACCATAAAGATGATGAAGTGGACTACTGAAGATAAGAAAGACATTCTGTATTGTTACTATTATGCAAAAAGTCCAGAATTTCTGGATAGAAGATATTTAAAAAGTTTAAGAGAGACATTAGAGGAAAAGATATTCAAAAGGATTAAGGATAAAATTAGAGGAATGAAAACTACTTGCACAAGAAAAACTGTCAAAAGCTTAAAATGCAGATTTCTGTTTATTAATACAACAGATTCATGAAAAATACTATATAGGCCAAGAAACATTGGGCTGTTTAGAAAAAAACTGAGAAAGTGTGGAAGTAAGAACAACAAAACCAAAAGATTTTTGAAAAGTATAAAAAAGAAATGTGGATATTGGAAATTAAGAGAGATCTGGTATGATATAATATTTGTGCAAAGGAGAAAGTCAAACTAATCAATCCAAAAAAGCAGCTCCAATGATATTTGAAGAGAAATACAGGCAAAGGCAGCTATATATGGAAAATTTCACAATATAAAAAAATAAGATCGCAAAGGGGAAAAGAAGAATAGAAGATCAGTAAAGTAGAAGTTAAACAAATAGAAGAAGTTTTGGCATACATGTAAAGTGAAGGATTTAGTGCAGAAAGTCTAACACAGGTCATGTCACAGCATGATGGAACAATGAGTCCCCAGAATAAAGAGAAACAGGTGGAGACAGCTGAAGAAGAAATATGGACAATGGAAAGAAAAAGAGATTTAATATGGTACAATATTTATGCAAAGGTGAAAACAAAACTAATCAATACAAAAAACAGCACCAAAAATATTTCAAGAGAAATACAAGAACATATTTCAAAAGAAATACAGGCAAAGACATCTGGATTTGAAAAATTCTGCAGTACAAAAACTAAGAAAACAAAGGGAGAAAATAAAAAAGGGGATTAGTAATGGAGAAGTTAAAGAAACAGAAACTAAAGTCAAAGTCATGGATTTACCTGCAAAGTGAAGGATTTAGTGTATAAAATCCAGCTCTGGTAATATCACAGCATGATGAAACAATGAGTCCCCAAATTAAGGAAAAACAGGTAAAACGAGATGCATCTTATCAGATGCCACATGAAAATACTTTGGAGTCTTCAGTGGGAAACCAGTACAAAAATTAGTCTGAGTTGCACTACAAGGCAAGGAACAGGAAACGATAACAACTCTGATGCAGTCAATGCCATGGAGTGATAAGCCAGTGAGTTTCTAGATGAAAGAGCAATGGATAACACAAGATTCAGATGAAGAGAATATGTCACAGGAAGGTGTTCTGGAACTTTCTGTAAAATGCTTGCAGGAAACAGAGAGCAAAGAATGTGCCCTCAGTTTAGAAGAAAATGATCTGAGGGAAGAGTTACTTGATAAGCAGATAAATATAAAGGGAATTTACAAAATAAGCAATTCACTGATAACTCCAAAAATTTTTTTAGAGAATTAGTGAACAAAGCAAAAGAAACTGAATTACCAAAAAAAAAAAAAAAAAAAAGAAATAGACACATTTTGGAGAAATATATATGAAGACCATGTGAAACATAATAAACATGCTGAGTGGCTAGAAGAAGTAAACAAAATAGTAAGAAGTTTGAATGTACAGGGTATGAAATAGAATGAAGTAACAGCCAGAGAAACTGAAACAAAATTAATAAAAACTCCTAACTTGAACCCCCCAAGCCAAGATGCAGTACTTAACTTCTGGCCAATTAACATCTTTACATGAAGATTTAGCCCTGAGTAAGAACTACTTATATATGCACCCAGAACAGACACCACCCTGGTTAACAATAGGAAAAATGGATACTCCTCTTTAAGAGTGAACCTGCAAGCTATCTTACAGGATATAGACTAATAACTTGCCTTCTGAAAAGGTATAAACTATACACTGCAACTGATGCCGGTAGAGTTTATAGTCTTTTAGAAGAAAACTCAATCATGGCAATAGAAAAAAGGGTATCAAAGGAAAGTCATATTGAATAAAGGATCATTTGTTCTTAATTAAAGTCATAATGAAGAAGTGTAAAATGGGGAAGAATCTAAGTATGGCATGGATAGACTATAAAAAGCATTTGGTAGCATCCCACATTCACAATAAATGAGTGTTTATAGATGTCTAATATACATCCTACATTGATCAATTACATTACAGTGACCATGAAACAGTGGCAAACCACTTTGCAGCTAAAACATGATAAAGGAAAAAATTAAAAGCCCAGGGATAAAAATTCAAAGGGTGATATTCCAGGGTGACTCTTTGTCTTGCCATTAACCCATTAAGCTGTCTACTTAGCATATTAGAAAAACCAAAAACAGCTGAATAGGAAAACCCACAACTTATTTAATAGTCACAAAATAAAAAAATAATAAATTAACAAGTATCCAGTTAGTACTTTCATCTCTAACCTTGAGACTTCTTCAGACTCCTATTCATGGCATTTCCTATTCAGCTGTTTTTGGTTTTTCATGTTTTAGATATAACAGTTTAAACTTTGATTGAACTACTTAACAGATTACATCATGGTTACAATTTGGCTCTCAGAAAACAGCAAAGTGTAAAGACATCTTCTTTTTGTGGATGATTTAAAACTGTACAGTTCATCAGATAAGCAGCTGAAAGCACAACTGGAAGAAGTCAAAACGTTCTCAGATGATATAAGAATATAATATTATCATTTAGTCTTGATAAGTTTACAAAACTAACATTTAATGTAGGAAAGCTGCAGCACAAAGAAAATATTAGTCTGGGACAGAAATGTGATATAAAGGAAGTTGAGTAGAAGGGAGTGTATAAATATTTGGGAATTGATGAAGGATCAAGAATAAAACATGAACAAATGTGAATAAAAATCAGTAAGAAATATTTTGCAAGACTAAAATTAATACTGAAAACAGCCCTGACACACAAAGTCTATACAATACAAAATTTGCGCTTCCTGTTCTAACTTAAAGTTTCGGGGTAATTGACTGCCACCAAAAGGTATTGGATCAGATGGACAGGAAAACAAGAAAAATGTTTCACACAAATGATATATAAAATCAGTGTATACTAATATTATATATAATTCATTCTGAAGGAGGTATGGGCCTCCTCAAAAATGATTACATGTACAGATCTGCAATTGTAGGACTGCATACATATCTGCTGACCATATCAGATCCAAACATGGAGAAAGTTTTGAAACATGAAGAGAACATGTCTAAGATGACTTCCATGCTTAGTTAGCAGAAGCATATAGGTGTCAAGTAGGAATGGAAACCAAATCAGAAGTAGACAAAAATCAAGCAGCAACTGAATGTGCCAAAAACAAAAGAGAGTATAAGGAGACGGATCAGATGAGAAGGCAAGAAATATGGAAAAGACATAACTGTAGTTGCAGACTCCTGAAACAACCTCATGTCAATCAGGATCTGACACAGGAATGGTTAAAAACAGGTGAATTTAAACAAAAAGATGAAATGTTAATATTGGTGCCCCAGGCTAGTGGACTATGTACATGTTGATTTTCAAAGATGATTGAGTATGTGGGAGAAATAGACAAATGCAGATTCTGTAAAACAGAACTGGTAAAATCTTGTTGCTGGGTGTGATACACTAATGGCAGAGAGTTTATATACTGAAAGGCATATTAATGTGGCAAGACTATTAAGCATCGGAAACATGAGACACAAAGCATTAAAGAGAAGAATGAAGTTAATATCATATGGGAACACTAATTACCAACAGTTCAAAAACAGATGCAAGAAAATCAGATATAGTAGTCTGTGAAGGAAGACAAAAGTAGCTTTGATCATTGAAATTGCTACATCGAGTGGTTACAGTGTCTTACATACAGAGAAATATAAAGTCATAAAATACCAGGATTTTTAGGCAGAAGTGAGGGCAATGTGGAAGAATGATACCCAGATAGTTCCAATAGTTGGAGGGGCAATGGGTCTCATAAAAAAATAATTTACAGTCTTATTTAGATATGTTACCAATACATGTAACTTTGTACGAATTGCAGAAGGAGTTAATTCTTGTCATGCTGCTAATGCAGCAAACAGCACTTTTGGCTAACATCAAACATTGAAACAATACTAATTTCATGAAGTTTAATCATACTTTGACTTAGGAATGTGTTCCATTTTCATTATGGTATTAGAAACCCAGGAGACTCTGAAAAATTAAAAAGAGGTGACTACCACAGCTGCTCCCTTCTTGGCTTGTCAGTACCTATCATTCAAATTCAAACCCCTGCACTATTATTGTACAAAATGACCCTCTCCATAAGTACTAGTATCCATCAGTGAGTCATAAGGATACAGCTTTGACAAGTGCCAACTGTCTTTAGCCAATAGTAATCATCTATTGATGTTTTGGAATAGGATCCATTCAGGCTTAACATTCCCAACCTCCCTAGCTGCAAGAATGAAGGATTTTTAGAAGTGGTGGTTGAACACATCACCAACAAAACATAAACCAGGAATTTTAAACTATAAAGTCCATAGAAAAAAATGGAATCACTACAGGAATGTTCAGCCTTTAATCAGATATTTTTTACTGTCTGTATAGGCAGCATAGCCGACTGACATGAAGGAAGACTATATCACATCACACATGACACAAGAGTGGAATGAAACAGAAGGAGAATGGAAAGTGTTAAATGAGGCTTGGTAGGACTGGGTGATTGACAGAATGAGTGACTGAAATTCATTGCAAAGGAGTGCAAATTTCTACACACAGGGAGAAAGGGAAAGTGTAAAGTTTTTATGTGTCTCAGAGGTATATAAATATGAAAATGGAACTGGAAATAGAGACAGTTTGATATTATGATCTAAAGATGGACAAGTAAAGTGAGCAAGAGGGCAAGGAGATATGACTATATAAACTACCCCGGTCATTTCCCAGAGACAATAAATGTCATGCTGTATTGCAGATACTATTGTCATCTGTAATCAGACAGGTCACCTGAGACCATCTGCAATTCACTGAGTTCTACTCTTGTTCAGCTATGTCAGTTGTGTGAGCAGACGATATTTAAAGTTAATTTCAACATATGAATGCTTTTAGATCTCGTGAATGTTTTAGCTTATGGAATAACACCTGAAAACTTACTGGCCTACATGCTCATCTTCGAAAAGTATTATAATCCATAAAACATATGGGGATCTGGCTTGACCCAGCCCTTACTTTTTCCATTCATGTCCATTATGTGAGAAATAAAATGATATCAGTGCTCTGTGTATGCAGCAGCGGCATCAATAACCTTCTAACCAGATAGAGCAGGCTTCCATGTAACAAATGTAAACTTCTTTCTAGCATAGAATTTCTAGCCAGAAACAGGCTAAAACTCCAAGCACTGCAAAACTGTATCTATTGTTTATTATTATCAGCCTGTTATGCTACACACTTTCTAATGAGATAATAGTCCATGTGGGAAATTATATTAATGGTAAAATATCATGCTGAGGTACACACACACACACACACACACACACACACACACACACACACACACACACACACACACACACACACACACACACACACACACACACACACACACACACACACACACACACACACACACACACACACCAGTCCATTTTCAGCTTATCAAACATAGGGAGAAGGAAGTGGAATTTAAGCTGGATATATGGTTGCATATATATATAGCTCCATCAGTCAATGTAGGATTGAGCTTAATTGAATAAATTTTATCCAGTGAAAAATGTCATCCAAGCAGTCTTTCAAAGTAGTAAAATCCTGCATTTGTTCATGAAGAAAGGTGAGGTATTGTTGAACATCAGTAGCACAACACTGATAATCCATATTTCTGTCTTGAATGAACTGTCTTAGAGACAATATGCACACCATGATGAATAATAAAGCCAGGATAATGCTCTGAAATACTTCATATTTTGGGGGGCAGATTCTGCTAGAACCCATTCTAGAAACTTAGAAACTATCCATTGAGAACTGTCAAGTACAATAGAAACTAATCTCCAATGGGTGCGAAGACATTGCAGCCAAACTTTATGATCCACAGTGTCAAATGCCACTAAAAGATCTAGGACAATGAGGACCTATCATAACTACTGCTCTCCCAGCATGATAAGGTGATTACCTGCTTAAAAAAGGCAAACTCAGTACTTGAAAGATCTAAAATAAGACTTGTAAAGTCATAGGAGGTTATAGGTTCATAGATTTATAGGTAAATATCAGGCAATCCTAGCCAGTAGCTCAAATTCTGAAGGTCCATCCAGCATGAGGGAGAACATAACAGAATAGACTGGGAGTGGGAGTGCTGAGGCTGCCTATCAAAATACCTAGGTTTACTTTGAAGGCGCAAGAGTTCTACTTTGCTTTTTATGTAGTGAAGGTTTGTTTAAGGGAGAGTATACACTGGGATATGAATCTATCATGCCAACGTGTGTTATTTATCTGTTGATTAAGATTTAATTCTTTCAAGTGGGTATTTGCGGAGCCATATCTTCTTTAAAGAATGAAGAGGTTAAAGAGGGTCAGATATTTCATGACTCAAAAGGCTAGACAGTCCTGCTAGCTAAACTTTTGAGTGCTCGCAGCTTTTTAGTTATGAATCTGTGAAGTCTCTTAAGTTGACTAATTTAAGCAAATATATGCCAAAAGGGGCAGTTATGCTTAATATTGGGTCTGATGACATACAACTAAAGGGGATTAATATTTCTTTGGATCTAAAGGATATGTCTTTGGAAATTAGATAAGCCAAACAGAGTAGTTTCTGAGCTAGTGGAGAGACTCGGTGGTATAAAGATAAAGAATTATCAATAAGAGTGCCCAGATTCCTTAAGAAAATGTCTAACTAAAGGGATATGTCATCTATATTTGAAAATGAGTTGTTTACTGAAATGAACTGTAAAATCTGGTTGCTGGGTGTGATACACTAAACTACAAATGAACACTCGCAACCTTCTCTATAAACATGCTCAATTTTTCACATTTAATTTGAGACCGTTGTACTTGCATCAATTGTTAACATGGTCTAGCCCATGTTGAAGCAATTGTGAGTCAGTGGAAGATTTTATATCATCCAGTTTATAGGAATCTGCAAGTTTAGAAAATCATAGAGATGAATGTTGACCTGTAGGCCTAGGACATGGATCCCAAATACTAGAGAGCCCAACTCTGAGCCCTGTAGTACACCACTGATAATTATTTGCTTTCAGAATTGATACCTGCAACTGAAATCACATGGGACCTGTCAGACAACCAGTTAGCTATTGCATGGTATAGGGATTTATATTCAGACTTGCAAGTTTGTCAATAATGTCTGCAAGAAAAATAGCATCAAAGGACTTGGTCAGGTCAAGATATGCTTTATGTGCTGCATAACCACTATCCACTACTTCAGTGACTCTTTTAAAGAAATTATTGAGGTTAAAAAGGCAAAACCTTCTTCTGATAAAGCCAAATTGATGCTGTCTCAGAGTTAAGATGTATTCTATGTCCATATTAATGAAGTCTGAGATAATATGTTCCATACCATTACATGGGAGGAGAGACAGATTAATGGATCTATAATTATCAATGTCCATGGCTGAGCCTTTCTTTTGTTATAGCATTCCAAGGATGTTTTTTCAGGCTTCAGAAATGTATAATGTGGTGAGGCTTACATTAAAGAATTTAAGCGAGGCTTAAATAGGATGTATGTGTTAATGCTAATCAGGCAATTTAGCATAGTATCAAGTCCAATGGATCAGGTGTTCTTATCTTTTAAGAGGTCTAAGAAGACTTGTCCCATAGTAATTTAAGGGGGTGGCTGAGACTGTGAAATCTGTGGAATAGCTATAACTGTGTGGAGTAAAATTTACATTAAACTTTTAGCTAAGATATTAGCTATTTCCTTTGAGTTAGAGTGCATTAGTGTGGAGTAGTGCTCATCAATGTTGAGTGTTAGTTCTTAACTTTCATAGTTAAAGAAAGATTTGTAGTCATGTGATGTGAGATAAAGCTACAATTGAGCATTTGCAACCTTCTCTATAAACATGCTCAAAAACACAAGTTAGATTGGCAGTTCTACAATCTATTTTGAGCTAATGATTTTTAAGGACAGTAAAATAAATGCTTTTTTTTTAAATTGTTAGAAAGATTCCCATTTTCAATGAAGTCTGAATATTGAATTTTTGTCCCAAGAATTTAATTCAAGATTTTGCAAGCTTTTTATGTCCAGATGTTCAGGGCACCAGCCTATGTGTTTTGCATGCACAATACCAATGACATCATAACTGGCAACATAATTAAACTTTCCTCAATACATTTCCAGGCAGTCTGTGCACTAAACATTGGAATTAACAATGGTCTTATCCTGGCTAAGAAAATATCTACACAACAGGCACAAAATTTGAAAAGAATTCATAGATGCCATTTCATTACGTGCTTTCTTACAATAAATCAGGGACTCAACCAAGAAGTTAAATATTTTGGATTTTACTATTACCAACTACAACAGCATAATTTACAACTTTTGTGCAGACCTGCCTTTAGGTAATTGCAATCACATCTCTTTACAATATGAAAAACTTCAACAGGTAAAGAAAAAGCTTGATTACTAGTTTACTTAAATATGATGATATCACTGAATCACTTACTCCGATTAACTTCAAAGCTGAAGTACATAATCAAGATTTTGGATACTATAAACTAGAAAATATACTAATTAAGTCATTGGATAAAACTTCTATCAATGATGAATGCAATACTAATAAAGCAGGCTATCTTACTGGTGGAACATTAAATTGAAGAAATTGTAGAAAAAGAAAAAGATTGTTTTTCAACAGTAGAAGAAATTTCCTATACATGGAAACAAAGTAAAATTTAACAAGAATTATAATGATTTCAAATTTAATCTTAGTCATGAATCTAACACCAAACTGGCAAGCAACAAACAGAATGACACGCTATACCATAAATATACTAATTCAGTAACTCAAACAAAATAATCAATAGACTATAAATCAAGAAGGTAAAATTCTATCTAAAAGTAAACCTAAAGAGATTGCAGAAGCACTCGACAAGTATTTTTATAGTTAATGTTTCCTATTCAGAGACAGTTATAGTACCAAAGGGAGCTTGACCAACCATTACAAACACCCTTATCAATGGATAACTGAAAACAAAATATCAATGGGACCTGACAACATTCCCTTTTTATTAATTTTTAATATTGAAATGTTCTAACTCCTATTCTATACTATATTCTATATTTTATATTTAACACAGGTATTGTCCCTGAATCTTGGAAAAAGTCTTATATTATAACTATCTTCAAGAAGGGTAATAAACTTGAGATCCAAAATTATAGACCAGTTAGTCTCACATCCCTAATGGGTAAATGTTTAAAAGATGCACACTCCATCTTTTAAAGAATCCAGTCAATAGTTCATATTCTTTTTATATAAGTCAGCATGGTTTCATTCCAAAGAGATTAACTTCTCCAATTTAATTTAATTCTATAACCAAGTTAGCCTCACTACGGTCATGGGACTTTCTGCAGGTGTTATATTTTGGACCTTGCTAAAGCATTTTCCACTTTACCTCATTCTTTAATACATAAAGTATTAGAACTATACCAGTTTAATCCTTATCTGTCCAAATGGATCAATAGCTATCATGTAAGATGATCTTAATATCTACAAGTAGAAATTCATTCTGATTACTCCCCAGCATTCTGGTGGTTCCACAGGTCTCAGATTTAATTACTTTTCTAGTTAACTTAGTTTGTTCCACTACAGTCACTTGTAAATCTTATTGGATTAACAAATATGCAGATGATTCCAAGGATAGATTTTTGCAATATCCAATGGTGACATGATTGCAATAAACAGATATTTTTACCAAACATTACTGTTTGGGTAAAAATGTTGGTCTCCATGTTAATACAAACACATGTAAATTGACAAACATGATAAACCTCCAATAACCTTAAACATATCTCTTCTTGAAGACAATTATAAAGATCTTAAATCATAATAACTACAAAATTTTCTTTTCAGAATCATGTTAATAACATTAGGATTATGGCCTTACAATCTATGGGTTGAATGCTGAAATATTTTCTTAAGAGAGGAAACAAACATGGCCATGCTTTGTACTGCTTATTTATTTATTTATTTATTCATTTATTTACATTTGTTGACCGGGAATGTCCGACTGGATGCAGGTCCATTTTCAGCGGAGGCCCGGGGAGAAAAGCTCCACAAATTAAAATATTACAGACATATTTACAGATTAAGAATCCTAGCAATTAAAATATTACAAACATAGTTACAGATGAAGAACATATTACATTCAGTAGATAACTAGCATCTGTTCTATCCACGAAGTCATAGCAGATATTAACAATTGTTACAATAAGAAGTTACTGCCATATAATAAGTAGATAGGCATGGAAGTATCAGAGCTTGCTGCATCAAAGGTCGTTTGTGGGGTGGAAGAGAGGTAGAGGGTAGATCTAGTGGGAGAAGTTAGAGGGGAGAGTTACAAGGGCATAGCCAGCATGTTTTTAAGTGCACTTTAAGTAATGCTTTGAAGTGGGTGCATGATGGTAAAGAGGTTATTTTGGGGGGGTGGAAGGTGTACCATAATTTGGCTATAGCACTGGAGAATAGTGCTTCTCCAGCAGTGTTATTGGCTCTAGTAACCTGTAATTCATTTTTGTTGCTGGACCATAGTGGTCTGGTGGTGAGATAGGGTTGGAGTAGATACTGGAGGGATGGGACCTTTAGAGGATGGTTAACCAGTTTGTGGGCGAGTGTGAGTTGATACCATTGAAGGAGGTGAAGGAGTTCTAGCCAGCCTAGTTCAGTAAGTGAGTGACAGTGGTGACTGTGGTAGGATGCCCCGGTGGCGAATTTGGTGATTTTGTTGTAGCAGGTCTCAAGTTTATTTAGATTGCATTGCCTTAGGTTGGTATATATTGGAGAGGCATAAAGTAGGGTGGAGATAAGGTGCAAATTTGCAACTGAAATCCTAGCTGCTTTGGTGAGGAGTTGCTTATTTCTGTATAAGGCTCCTAGTTTTTGGTGGACTTTGTTTATGGTCATGGATATGTGAATGTCAAATTTGAGACTGTTGTCTATTTCAACTCCTAGCAATTTGGTGTGATCTGTTGGGTGGATAGTGGTGTTGTCTTTTGTTGTGATGTTAAAGTGAGAGTTGTTTTGGGTATATTTGGTGGGTTCGAAGATGAGGAGTTTAGTTTTGTTTGGGTTGAGTATTAACTGGGCATCGGATAGCCAAGTTTCAACAGAGGAAAAGGCATGCTGTGTGACCTTTTGCAGTTTGGGTAGGGACTGGGCACAGCAGATGATGGTTGAGTCATCTGCGTATTGTATGAGTGTGCCATGTTTGGTGGCAGAGGCTAGATTATTGGTGAAAATAGAGAAGAGTAGGGGTCCAAGGATGGATCCTTGGGGAACACCAATAGAGACAGGTAGTTGGGAAGATATGTAATTTTGCCATACAACAGATTGTTAGCGATCAGACAGGTAACTTTGAAACCAGTTGGTGACTGATTGAGAAAAGGATAGGTTACTGAGTACACAGAGAAGTTGTTTGTGCGGGACCATGTGAAATGCTTTAGATAATTCTAGGAAAGTAGCAGAGGAGAGATGGCCATTGTTTTTATGGTGAAGGATAGTGTTAGTAAAAGAGAGTAAGGCAGTGGTGGTGCTATGGTTTTGTTGGAAACCATGTTGAGTATTAGAAAGGAGGTTGCTAGTAAGGAGGTAGTCTGAGATTTGAGAGTGAATGCATCTCTCTAGTATTTTAGAGAGTGGAGATAGAATCGCTATGGGGCAGTAATTGGTTAGTTCTGTGGAGGGGCCGCCTTTGTGAAGGGGAATAATGTGTGATATTTTCTATAGTGTAGGGACATAGCATTCTGACAGAGATCGGTTAATCAAGATGGATACTGGGTAGGCTAGGGCATCAGCTGCAATTTGTAGGAATTCACTTGGGAGGTTGTCTACTGCTAATTTTGTGGGTTTAAGTTAGTTAAGAGTTTTCTTATGTTGGAGGTAGGAATGGGAGAAAATGAGAAGAGTGTGGGGAGATTACTGGGTGAAGATGTGGGGTGTAGGGGACAGGGGTTGTGTTGTCTACCTAGTGATAGTATGGTTTGTGTGAACTGTGTGTTGAATGAGGTAGCAATATTTTCTGAGGAGTGAGAAATGTTAGGTGTAGGGGTATTGATTTTACCTGGGTGGAGGATGGAGTTTATGGAGGTCCAGAATTGTTTGTGGTTGTGTTGGGAGGGGTTGAGGGCAGACTGGTAGTATTGGATTTTGTCCTCCTTTATTAGCTTTTTGACTCTGTTGTGTTGTTTTACGAATTTCTGTCTAGCTGAGCGGGTTTTGGTTTTGCACCAGTGTTCCCAGGCTTCATCTCGGTTTTTCATTTCTGACCTAGTGGTTTTCTGTAGCCATGGGGAGGGTTGGGCTTTGGTTCTGGTATGTCTTATGGGGGCATGGTTATTTAGGATGCTTAGGAAGGTAGTATTGAAAAATTGGACTGCGCCATCTAGGCTGAGGTAATTTAGAGGGTGCTAGTTACATTATTTGAGGGATGAGATGAATGTGATTGGGTTAAAGTGTAGTTTTTTACGTATTTGACGGTAGATGACCGGTTTAACTTGGTATAGGTGTTTTTTTGAGTAGGAATGTTGGGGAATGATCACTGAGGCTATCTGATAGGCAGCCTGCTATATAGGACCGGGGAATCTTGCTGACTAATATCCAATCCAGGGTAGTGTGCTTGTTGGGAGTTTTTATTTATTCTGGTTGGTGACTGGACTAGTTGGGTGAAGAGACCCTTATTAGAATATAATAATTAATTTTGCATTTATACAGTTAGTCAACTTCAAAAACTTGATCATTTCAAATGAACTTTACAAAACACATTTAACTGTTACATATTTATTACGTTTAAATTTGAAGTTGTTTTTGCCCCACTATAGATATTGTCACGATAAAGCAATCTTGGCACACAATGTATTCAGTAATGAAACAGTGCAGGATCTACTGAATTAGAGGTATGCTCAAATCCTTTTACTGAAAAATATGAAAACATATATTTTTATGCTCACTTAATCAAGGCCTCATTAAGAAGTAAATATATCAGTCAGGTCATCCCAAGAATTTGGAACATAGTACCCTACAGTGTATGGACTTCGGACAATCTCTTAAAATGTAAGAAAAAGTTAGACTCTTAATCCTAAAATTTTGATAGCCTTTAATCCTAAATTTATTATATCAGTATATTAAACTAGCCTCTATGCCTAAACACCAGTTTCCATAATGTATAAATGTATTAATCTGATTTTGGCAACCTTATCCACAAAAACTAGGCAGCATCTTCACCTTTTGAGATCAAAAATGCTCTGTGAATGGTCAGACAGGCTAGACTCACAACGTGCCAGCTATTCAAAACAACATAGCCAGTCAGTTTAATGTGGCAAAGATCTCACAGTATAGAAACTTCAACTTGTAATGTCTGATATGTAAATTGTCTATCAAAAAATGAGTATCTAAGCAAAGTTCATTCTCAAGCAGGTGCATTCTTTGCCACACATGTTCCAAACATTATCATAGCTAGCATAATTACTGGAACTCATGACTGTACCACATTCATAAAATATAACAAAAAATAGGTAGCATATTTACGGGTAACTTCATCCAGTGGTCAAGTCACATTTATATTATATGCAGCAACAAGATGATGTGGATCTTTCCCATTGAACCAAAAGGAGGTGCTGATCTATTAAGAGAATCATACTGATAACAGAAATGATACACAAATCCCTATAATGATCCAAATCAATTTCAGGTGATGAACTGCTAGGACTCCTACTTTGAAATAAACACATTAAAGAAAGTATCTCCTCCACTGGACCAGTGGTAAGAAAACCTAGCTGGAACAGCAAGTCTTATGACTTGCATTATATAAATACAGAAAAGTTAGTGGTTACATGAGAGAATCTGAAAATGTTAATATTTAATTAGTTCTTGTTGACCTTATTTAAGCCATCACTGTCACTAGCATTAAAATTACCACTGGCTTTAAAATTACCTAAAATTTGTTATATTAGTTTATTCTGTATTGTGTTGATGAGGAAATTAGAGAATTACACAAGCTGTCATACACAGCTGGGTAGACAGTATACCAGGAGTAATCTGCAATTTCATCATGTTTTGAGGATAATCTCAAATGTGACAGTGTCCCACAATTCACATGCATCTTCTCAGCTAGATAGCAAAAACAAATAGTAACTCCAGTATTCATATGTTATGCATAAGGGCTCTATATAACACAAAGACTTGGTGTCATGGATGCAGCAGAATGAAATCCAAAAGTCTTATGCAACCAAATCTTCTGATAAATGTCAGATCCAACCCACATATTAAGTTCAAATGTATGGCATGTTTGTTCTAAATGGATATGGTCGGTGTCTTTGATGGGATCAACTTGGAAAAAATCCTGTCCAACAGGATGCCTACCTCACATTTGGGTTCTGCATTAACAATAAAGGAAATTCTTTTGTATACAACTTTTTCCCCCATGAGTATTCTAGTTGTACTTACTGAGTGTAATCCATCAAAATAAGGCACACAAAAATGAGGCTGTCTTAACCAGTGATCCTCAGCATTTAATGATTATAAGCAATGCCTTCCCTGCAATATAGAAATACACTTTTTGAAGGCACTATTTCAGGGTTAAAAGCAGATGGTGATCAGCAGATTCCTATGTTAAGATCCTAATACAGCTATAAATTACTAGATAATAAACATAATGAAGCATCATTAAAATGGCCAAATGAAAAAAAAAAAACTATAGATTTGAGCTGAATAAAAAGCTACTGCATGCAATGTAATCTCTTAATATTTACATAAATAAATGGAAATTAAAGTATTTACTAGTATATGTAGCTCTCCAAAGCCCATGTAGATAAAATAAGAGCTGCCTGCACGGTAACCATTGATGCCAACTAAGATGATAAGACCTTCTAGAAAATCCTCCAATAAGGGAAGCATCTCAACCAGGAAGAAAGAATGTTCATCCCAGTGCTATATGTAGTCAAAGATGAAATAAACATAGTGGTGACAATCTATATCTAACCATTACAGCTGACAGCATTCATTGTAGTTAGTTATTTTTTTAGTTTTATTTAAGTGTGTGTGTGTGTGTGTGTGTGTGTGTGTGTGTGTGTGTGTGTGTGTGTGTGTGTGTGTGTGTGTGTGTGTATATATATATATATATATATATATGCACATACATATATATATATATACACACATACATATATATATATATATATATATATATATATATATAGACAGAGAGATAAAGATATAGATAGATTGATATTGTTGTCTGAGTAAATTAACCCATCTGGGCAGAGCCCACTTTTGGAGGAGACCTTAGGGAAACACACAAAATGAAGCAATAATCTCTAGATAAACATGTAGTTACAGTCATATCTGGAGCAGAGAAACAACAATCATATATGCATAAACATAAAACCGTAGTCATGTGTGCAGAAGAGAAGTAAGAATAATACATGCTAAAACATAAAATCATAGCAATATGTACACTACAGATTAGGGATATTATCATATGTGGTTAAATATACAATATAATAAGCCAATTCTGATACAGTTCTGAGTAAAGCACTTACTTAAGTTTTTTATGACAGAGTAAAGGAATCTAGCAGAACAGTGGTTGAGTTAAATGCGATAACAATGTAATGATTAACTGGAGAATCGGGAGACAGGAAAAAGTTGATTAATGGTAGTAATAAAAAGTTCCTCAACATCGGAATTTCAAGAATAAAGAGCAAAGATTTACCCAAAGAGACAGTCAAGGTGATTGCATTTGCAAGTCAACTTTTTCAGTAATATCTGCCTACTATGTAGCTGTCAAGTGCAACACACCAGTTGGATATCTCAGCAGGAACATAATCCTACCCAGAGAACTGTCACTCCATCCAAAGTGCAAAATTCAGGATTGATATAGCCTTTATATGTCAGTTTTGTGGTATTCCCAGATAGAGTTAAAAGAAGAAATACAGATGCTATACAAAATCAAGTTCAAGAATGCACCTGTAGCCTTCAACCGGCCAGCCATCTCTGATAATTTACTCTGTTATCAGTACAGGAACTCTAAAAGTAGTGACATCAGCTGCCTTACCTTCTCAGTCAAGGTCCTGCATGTCATTCTATTCTGAATTCATGCCACAATTTACTTTAAATTTTAAAAGAGAAAATGTTAGCTGATGTGTATGTTAAACAAATAGTTGACAATCTTTTAGATTCAAGCCATAAATCCACAAACTGGTAAAAACAAACCAAGGATTTCAAAATGGAAGCACTTTAAACCCAGTACAGTCACTACCAAAAATGTAATTTACGTAAGTGCTTTCATTCAGACAATTCAAATGAAATTGTCTGAATGAAAGTGCTTATGTAAATTAAATTTTTGGTAGTGACTGTACTGGGTTTGAAGCGCTTCCTTTTTGAAATAATTTAGTTCACAAAACCTGCAACTCAAAACTCCTGTGCTATACAGATGTCAGTTTCCTTAACTAGCTTTGGATCAGAAAACTTTTCACTGTTGATATCTATATATCCCTTGTGACACCCCACCACTGGCCCAGTAATCAAGGAGCGTCAATCCTCACCACTGCAACAGTGGTGGACATACATTGCAAGGATGACGGGTACACACACACACAGTATTTCCAGATGCAGCTCTCTGCATCAAGTGCAATTTCCCTTAAGAACACACAGAGACCCACAGTCAGTCCAGGTTTGGTTTCTCCCTCTTTCTCCAGATCCCCAATAATACTCCCCACTGCCACAGCTATAGGGTTGAGATCTCAGCTAAGTGGCCAAGCTAAGACCTGCAGCACCCTCTCTGTCCAACCAGTGCTTCGTGTCCTCATGCAAATAGTGATTTATACACACACACACACACACACACACACACACACACACACACACACACACCTGGGAAAGGCTGGCACAGGTTTACTAGCTATGCCCCCTTCTGCCCAGACTATAAGGAACACTGCCACCAGCCACGTCCTTATCAGCTACTTTAAGACCCCTAACAAAGGGTATCCAATCCTACTGAGTAATGTTACTATCAATACAAATGGTAGCTTGACCAAGGGCAAGGCTATTAGGAGTAGCCCACAGTGTCACCAAATAAATATGCCAATACTCCCAAAACTTAATTATGTCTCACAAATATCAGCCACAATGAAAGTTTTAAATATATTTAATAAGAAGAAATAAAAGAACAAGAAAATACTCAGTATATAATTACAGTTACATCAGAGTTTAAAATCACAGGAAATATTTAAAACAACATTGCAGGACAGTCTCAAATAAATAAAGAAAAACATCTAAATTAAGCTCAGCTATATTCCTGACTATATCTAAAATAATTATACTGTTCCCTAGACTTACTTACAGAGAAAGCAAGACAGATATAGTGAATGGATTTTCTTGTCAATTTAAAGACAAAATACAGAATGCACAGTCTCTCTCTCTCTCAGAGACTTCCCAAATTAATATCTCAAATATTACTGCTAGGATACATGCAAAATGACATAATTTATTGCATCTGACTTCAGTTTCCAGACTCAAAACAACCATTGATGCCAGCTGGTAGCATTTAGCATCTACCTGTAAAAATACATAAACATGGACTTTTCTTAGATATAAGGCAGATCCTGCAAGTCATAAAACAACAAACATTTCCAAGACAATACAAAAAACTTCAGTTTCTAGACATTGTGTTTGTTACTGTACTGAAACTGAAAGATAACATCCATTTATTAAGTGGTCATAAAGTAATTTAAATGTTCAGCTATTTTTCTGAAATTAACCTCCTGTGTTCCAGTTTCCATTGTTAAAGTATATACATCTAAACAGTTACAATAGTGTATATACATTTCTGTTCTAATCCAGGAGGGTACACTGTGGTCACACCTCTAAGCTCAGTACTTTACAAAACATTTCTTCAGCACACGTCTGTACAAACCATCTTACATGACATACGGTTCTAATATATTTGTAACACAAGCATATGAATCATCTTGATATTCACAAATGACATATAATTATTTACAAAATCCCAGCTAGCTGTGCTGGCAGCATCTCCTTTCATGACACCCCTAATTTTATTATACCTAGGGAAGCAAATCAGAACAGACTTTCATTTTATCATTAAGGGTCTAAGTGGTTGCAATCATTACAACATATAATGAAATGTGGGTTCCTATTACATGATCAAAGTTTTGAAACTTCAAACATGACAAGATCAAACTTGTCTGTTCGAAGTTTCAAAACTTCGAACACGTAAAAAAAAAAAAAAAAAACATGCAACAATAAACTAACTGTTGCAAGCAGGGGGGCAAGCCTCCCTGCACCCCCCACATGGATGGCTGTGCCCCCACACCCCCCACTCTTTAAATATACCAACTCCGAGATCGCACTGCAGTGCGGTAAAGGGACATATTCCCTTTCCGCACTAGCGTGCGGTCTCGGAGTTGGTATATTTAAAGAGCAGGGAGTGGGGGATGCAGGGGGCCTCCCCCCCTGCTTGCAACAGTTAGTTTACTGTTGCAAGTGTTATTTATTTATTTTTTTACGTGGTCAAACTTCTGCAAGTTCGACTATATGGTTTTGACCATATAAGGTTCGAACTTGTTGAAGTTCGATCACATAATAGGAAGCCATGAAATGTGTCTGTTTTCCAGGTTCTCACATAGTCATTTTTCTCTTATTAAAAACTGTTCACCTAAAATCACCAGCCTCTGAAAGGCAGTGTCTCCCCAGGAGTTTTCTCTACTGCTCCACGTTACAGTATGCCCCATCTGAATACCTGACCATTGTCTGCGATTGGTCCATTGTGGTCAATACGTTATCCTAGTAAATATACAAACATACATACATAAAATCTTTAGAGCTGGTAGCCATAAAATAAGTGAAAAGGAAGGAAGGATTCTTCACAGTTATCTGCTCAGTGATGAAGATAAATGACCTTGCCTGTCTATTTCCTGTAAATCTCTACTTCTGTTGCTCCATTTAAACAGCAAGAATTTATGCAGTGCTTTTATTTTCATCACAAAACCTGACTCATTTTTGCACCAGGTTCAGACTACTGAGCTATTATTTGTATTACTTCTATATGCACACCATGACTCACATTGCTGGGTTAGTGACTAGGTGGAGGGAAACTCCACAACCCTATATGCGTCACTGACATTTGTACATTTGCCACTTGGGAATCTCCATTTACCTTATTCATTTGCTGTTTGTCAACTGGATAGGTTAACTGGTCTTTCTCTGATTCTTTTTAAGCCTTGGGCCAGGCCCCCAATGACAAGCATAAATATGAGCAGCCATTAATTATGATGGGAGATGAGAGGAAACTGAACTATCCAAAGAAAGCCCATGCAGATATAACAAGAACATACAAACTAAACATAGACACTAGCAAAGTCAAGATTGAACCCTAGACCTTGGTCCTATGAAGCAGAAATCATAATAATTAAGCCACTGTTTGCCTTTTCAAAATGCTACTACCTAAATTTGATATAGGCACAAACATCTCCATTTACAAGGAAAGGCTTTTCTTCCTCATCTTGTCTCATTGCACAGGATATCTCTCACCCTTGGTATACACTGCCTTGCATGAACCAGGTTGTGAAGTAGCACACTCAGAGATAATGATCATCCTGTTTACTTACCTGATAAAAGGTCATTATACTAGGATCCCCTATGAATACAATAAATCATTACTTATTAATGTGCTTAAGCCTTCACATAAAACAGACAGAGGTTGTAAAACTCATATACAGAGTAGGTAAATAAACAACATGTAAAGTATACACTCAGCATAAGCTCTAGGAGTCTAAGATGTGCATTATTTCACATGGAACATGCCGACTTAATAAGTATCGAAGATGTTACACTATTAGGATACACATGCTAATAAAACTCTTCGCTTATGTTAAGATGCTGCATTTGTTTTTCTTTACTACTCTTAAAGATGTGTGTCAGTACAATATTAACAACTGGTCAGCAGGCTAGACTGTCTTTCCACATGCAGAACATTAGTTTACGCTTTTATCATGTTCATATGATGGACTATGTTGCAATTTCTGTCTGATGGATGAAATCAACACTATGTTCCACAAAGTGACAAGAAGGGAAGTTTAGTGTTTTATAGTCCATCTTCCTGTAATCACTGTACCGTTACCAGGCTAGTGAGAACTACAGCCAATGGAGGACACTAATGCAGTTAATTTTACCTGGTAAGGAAACACTTAATGCCACAAAACACTACATATACAATAGGATGTTTTCTTTAAATGCCTTGTAATACACTCTTCTTATGACACTTTTAGGGACTTTCAGAGCTCACATGACTGAGTTGCACCATTTGAAGCATGTGTGTAGTAGTTTTGTTGCTTTACAAGTAAATACTGTGTCCTTGTAAATGTGTTTATTTAAGAAAGTATTAAAAAAATAATATTCCCTGTCCTGATGACCCCAAAGTTTTGAGCAAAGCTTCTTGTAAAAATATAGTTTGACATTTGTGGTGAATGTTATGATGACCCCATGACCCGGTTCATCTTGCACTTTGAGATACTTGTCCAGTTAATCTTGACTGATTCATGTCATGACTTCCTTTATTGTCTTTCCATATCAATCAGCTCATCTGCGGCCTTTATTTAGACCAATGTTGCATAAATTAAAGCTCAGTGTGAGTTCTTAAAGCGAATACCTCAGGAATGTCTTACTAAAACACATGCTGACAACACTCAGTTAAAATGTTCTGATCCTGAACCTTCTTCACAGTAACATCTTTATAATATCAGCAACGACAGGCTCATGTACAAATATTGAACTCCTGTCTCTTCTGGAAAGAGAATTTGCTGAGTAAAATATTTTATAGCACACAGGCTTTGAGTGTCAAGAAGAAAACTCATAAACATAAAACTAGTGTGTTCTGATATCAGAATATCATATAATGGGCTGTCATCCAAAGCTCCAAAATTAATCCATGTGCTTCATCTCACATTGAGGGACGTGAAAATTATTTCAAATAACAAGGTACGAATGATGACAAACAAGGTAAATCAGCCAACTACTGACTGCCTGCAGGCCAAACAGTAACTGTTGGCTGCCAGGAACATAGCAGTCTCTGTGGCATTAGAGCAGAAAGGTCAGTCACTGGCAGATGTCGACCTCAGCAGCACTGATAGCGCTGGAAGCACTGGCTGCAAACTCAGCTAAGAATATTCCTTTCAACAAGTACAGGCCAGTGGTTCATGATGTAGTCATCCCTAAAAGCAAGTTTACTAACAAGAACAAAGCTATAGAGTAGATGGAACTACAGTATGGCTGTACAGAGTATGTCAGATAAACAGAACATTTTAGCTGATTAAAAAGGCATCACTTCCCAGAAATATTCATTTATTTACTTCTGGTCACAAATGATCGATTTCAGTCTCAGCTAGGGAAAACATTAGTTTTACATACCCACACACACACACACACATATATATATGTGTGTGTGTGTGTGTGTGTGTGTGTGTGTGTGTGTGCGTGTGTGTGTGTGTGTGTGTGTGTGTGTGTGTGTGTGCGTGTGTGTGTGTGTGTTTAGGTTTACTACCAAATGGATGATCGGACTTTGTTCGATTCACGGCGTCCAAAATGCCCCATTCAATAGTTTCGAATGAATGAACATAGAAATGTAGAAATGCACAACAGAGAATGTACTACAGCATTCACTATTGTGACTTCCTACATTTTAATGCAGATCGCACTACAGTGGGGATCGGGAAATGTACCCTTTCCCTCACTGTAGTGCAATCTTGGAGTTTGTATATGTAAGTAGCAGGGGGGGGTCCATAAGGTGCTTGCCCCTCTGCAAAAACGGTCTTTACTGTGGGTTGCTCAGTATGTAGAGTTGCAGAAGTGTGGTGAATATTTGAATTTTGTCAAATTCGAACATTCAGCACTTCTGCTTTTGATATTTTTCACATTCAGTTTCTCATGTTCGCCCATACGGTTTACACAAATGTTAACACGCATATTGCAGGATCGCATAAATGATAGTAAACCATATATATATATATATATATATATATATATATATATATATATATAAAATTATAGAAATGCTGAGAATATACAGGAATTATATGATTAATACAGATAAATACACGTATATGCAATTTCTGCAGTTATAGAGACAGGTAAGCAGGTTTATAAAACATGCACTGCACTGTTACATACATACATCTCAATCTCTTATAGCAGAAAATCTGGAGAAAGCCATAAATAATGGGGGGCAAAGGCCCCAAAATAGGGGCACATTTTAAATATTGCTCTTACAAACTTAGAAAGTTGATAGAATAGCATGTTTTGCATTGACATGAATTTACTGAAGGGTATGAAGTCTAAAACTCAAATGTCTGCCAATATTTTCTGACTTCAACCCTCAGAGACGACATGATCGACAGACCACGATGCGTTGCCAGAGATGGTCTGCACCTGTCGCCCCTGGGATTCAGGTTACTGGCTAAGGCTCTTGCCACCCCTATAGTGCCTTTTTTAGGCAAAGTTCAAAGGACAAAACCACCACCGTAACAGGTACAAGCATGCAAAATCTGAAGGTAACGCTACTCAATGCTAGAAGTCTAAATCTCAAAATGCACTCACTCGAGGCACTCCTAAAAATGGAGAACATCGATATCTGTGCAGTAACTGAGACCTGGTTCAAGGCTCCAGAGAGCACCCCTGCAATACCAGGCTACAACTCTTACCACACTTTTCGACCACCACGATCGAAACACTAAAGGTGGAGGAGTGTCCATATTCACCAAGGATATTCACACCACCAGGTTAGTTGCCCAACACAATGCATCTGAAATTCTCCAGGTGCAACTAACACTAGGTAAGACTGCAATCCAAATTGTAGCTTGTTACATATCCCCAACCATGCCCCAAGATTCTCACTACACCTTTCTAAACATACTGGAAAATATTAATATACAACCAAACACCCTAATAC
Organism: Protopterus annectens; assembly: GCF_019279795.1. Classification (NCBI taxonomy): domain Eukaryota; kingdom Metazoa; phylum Chordata; order Ceratodontiformes; family Protopteridae; genus Protopterus; species Protopterus annectens. Next base: position 274,692,875 of record NC_056729.1, on the reverse strand, counting down.
TGGGTGATTTCAACTACCCTGCCATTAACTGGGAAAACTACTCATGTACCAACACCTTTGCCCAACGGTTCTTGGAATTCATAAATTCCAATGCCCTGCATCAACTAATTCATAGTCCCACTACGGGCTTCAATATCCTAGACCTGGTCATTACCAACATGGGAAATCGATGCTCCACAGCTATGGTCACCCCCTCATTGGTCAGGTCAGACCATAAGCTAATCACCCTTAACATTCACATCCCACCCCCACCCCCCAGTAAGGAAACCTCCATAAAAAACTTCTCCAAAGCCAACTTCATGCTACTCAAGTCAGAAGTTACAAACTTCATGACACCCGTGCAGACAGGAACTGAAAGTTTGACTGCTGAGTCCTACACTAAGGCACTGTATCAGCACATCCACTCATGCATGAATCGTGCCATCCCAAATAGAACCGAGATGCTCTCCTCCAAAAATAGGAAGCCAATCTGGTGGTCCCCTGCCTTAAACAAACTTTACAACAAAAGGAAGAAATTGTTGCAGAAAAGAGGAAAATCCCAGGATGCAAAAAACTCCCTTACCAGCCTCAGTAAGACGCTGAGAAACCTCATAAAATCCTCCAAAGCTAGTTATGAAAATAAAATTGCCAAAGATTCCAAAGACAACCACAAGGCATTCTATAACTATGTCAAGAATCTAAATGGCAATGCTCAGATCTGCTCTGAGCTACAACAGAATGGCATTAAATATACTGATCCCAAGGATATTGCCAATATACTGGCAGAGCGATTCAGTGCCAACTTCACCCCCCTCTCACCCTCTAAATGGCCCATCTCAATACCAGAAGATTGCCAAATTCCGGTAATAATGGCCACACAAGTAAAAAACGCACTCTCCAAAGCTAAGAATACAGCATCCATGGGACCACCTGACATCCTGGGCTATGTACTACATGAACTACAAAATGAACTAGCACCTCACCAAAATGTCATGTTTAATCATACCCTCATCTCAGGCTTCATGCCCATTGAGTGGCGCACAGCTACAGTTATCCCACTCCACAAGGGGGGATCCACCTTGGATCCTGGAAACTACCACTCCATCAGTCTGACAAGCCTGATCTGCAAGGCCATGGAACGTATTATCATGGAACTTATAAACAAAGACATTGGCAACCTTAAAACACTGGACCCCACCCAGTTTGGGTTCGTGAAGAGCCAATCTTGTCTTTTGAACCTGATTGACTTCTTTGAATCAGTCTTCAGAGCCATGGACGAGGGTAAGGCAGTCCACACAGCCTATCTGGACCTCGCCAAGGCCTTTGACACCATCCCCTCTGGAATTATAGATAAACTTACTAAGCTGGATATTAGTCCCTACATCACTCGATGGGATGCCAATTGGCTTACTGACAGAACCCACACTGTAAAAGTAGCTGACTCCAAATCCAGCTCCAGACAAGTGATAGTGGAGTACCTCAGGGTTCAGTCCTGGAACCTCTCTTGTTTGGCATCTTCTTCTCTGAAGTACAGGCCAACACTAAGGGACTCTGGCTAACAATGTTTGCAGATGAATGCAAACTGGGAGCCATTAATGAATCCCCAAATGATGTGGATACTCTACAAAAGGGACTTACAGAAACAGATGCTTGGTGCCAAAGCCATGGGCTCAAGCTCAATGCCAAGAAATGTATAGTTATCCCCTTTGTGAAAAAACATGTACCCGTGAATTACCACATAGATGGCAGTACACTAAACACCGAAAGTGTGATAAGAGACTTAGGGACACAGGTGGACAGTGGTCTCACCTTCAATAACCACATCGCCACAACATTCCGGAAATCCTTCTATGTGGCACACCTCATCACTAAGGGCTTTTCATCCAGAAAAAAGGAGGTCATTGTCCCACCGTACTCACCCTCATTAGACCCATTATAGAATACAACACCCCATTTGGTATGTACCTCTCAAGACATCTGCAACAACTGGAAAGGCCGCAGAAATACCTCACTAAAAGAATCACAGGCCTAAAGCAGATGCCCTATGCTGACCACCTTAAAAAACTCCAGCTATACTCTGTCACATATCGTCTACTCAGAGGCGATCTCTGCTTGACATACAAGGCCATTTCAAACCCTGAGCTGTTGGACATGCTACACTTAAAGAAATCCCAATCCCTCAGAGCCACACGCTCCAGGGAGCTAAACCTTGTCATCACAATAAACAAAACATGCTGGAGGGATAGGTTCCTGACCCACAGACTCCCCAGACTCTGGAATAGACTGCCCATACATGTCAAGCAGAGAGCCTCTTTGGCCCTCTTCAAAAGGAATCTTGATGATTGGATGGGAGAAAGGAAATTCACCCCGGGGATCACGTCAGTCACCCTTCTAGACAGGGGTCCAGGGAAGTAAACAGTGTGGGAAGAAATAGCCAGGGAACTGTTATGGCTAGGCTTGTATAGGCCCTAGGGCCAATAGCCTAGTACCAACCTATGAAGCTATGAATGATTTACTAACAATTTACCAGAAAACCACAATTTTATGAGAAACAGACCAAAAAAATGTGAGGCAAAAATCTGGACATTCGGTGAAAATCTGTACAGTTGAGAGGTATGGTTACATACAATTTTTGACAAATTAGTATATCTTTTAACAGACTTATATAGATGGATTAAGTTACTTACAGGAGAGACATGTGAAGTGCTTTAGCACTTAAACTTTGTTAATAAATGCATGCAGTCTTTGAAAGAACCAACACCTCACAGCCTACTCTACTGCTGGGTCTTAAATGAAAGTACTGTAGCTCTGATCACCTTATTAGTTTTCAAAAACACAGCTGAAAAGCAGTTTTATATAAAGTAACACTCTTTACTGTCTGTATAAATCCTAACATCAGCACCATGTCTCTGTAAATGTTAAGTTGCCATATTCTGGTGTGATATCCAAGTCACTCAGACGAATTACTTGAATTCAGTTGAAATTATGTGGAGGTTAGGTTATAATATATCTGTGATTTGCAAGTAAAGTGAGAAAACCTCTCTCATGATATCTATGTTAGTAAGCACTGAACTTCATGAAAATTGAGAATTCACATGATATGCATGCCATCAATCACTGCCAATTAGACACCACCTTTAGCTAAGCAACTGCAACAAAACCTTAAAGTACAATCTAGACTAAGGTAATGACAGTATAACTGCCTGGTCTTTCCATCCTTTCCATTTCTGATGCTTCAGAGCAAACAGGACATTATCAGGACATAGCGTAAATCACTATAGCAAGCTGGAGGGGGTGGGGGGGGGGGTTCTCCTCTCAATCTGTTTTGTAGTGAGTACATTGTTACCAAATACCAATGCGAAGATTGCTATGCTGGTGCTGCTGTACCTGGTGTTAGCTGCAGAAGTTTTGATGCAGACCCATTCATTCATATGCATATGTATGTACATTTATATATGTATTTATTTATAATTTGTTAACTAAGTGAGCTCATCTGCGGAGGTTTTCAGTCATGAACCAGACCACAAAGGCAAGGCTAAAATGTTATACACACACACACACACACACACACACACACACACACACACACACACACACACACACACACACACACACACACGCGCACACACACACGCGCACACACACACACACACACACACACACACACACACACACACTCACACACACACACACACACACACACACACACACACACACACACACACACACACACACACACACACACACACACACACACACACTCATCACACACACACACACACACACACACACACACACACACACACACACACACACACACACACACACACACACACACACACACACACACATATATATATATATATATACACACACACACACACACACACACACACACACACATGCACATCTTCCCAAATAATCATGCAAAATGAAAACAACCTAAATTACTTTTAAGCATAATCCATATACCATAGACATAGTGTCTCATAGTAAATCTCTCCAAACATCTTAGCAGCTCTCTTCTTCTAGTTTTCCTTAGGCAGGAAAGATATCTTTGTGGCATCTTTTTCTGTCTCTTTCCTTATTCTGCAGTGCTTTGCCTATAATTACTACAACTGGTAAGAAAGTCCCCCTCTATGAAGGTCCAATGAATCTAAACTGGTGGACTTCAGGCCTCATCTTTATACGCCACTAATGAGCTTCATTAACCAACAAACCAGTGTGAGGTGCTCTCCTTAAAGACACAGGTCTATTTATGTTATACTTTATAAAAGGAATAAATCTATTCACAATATTGCACTAGCAGTTCTATGTGCAAAATTTACAACATTTTTAAATTATTTTATGGCAGCTTTACTTTCTTTTGTTGCACTGCAATACAATGCTATGTTGCCCATACCCCTAGCTTAAAACCCCTTCTTCCCTTCCCATTAGGCAGATTGCTTGCATTAGATGGGACTTCTGCACTGTGGTGGGGTGAGCCTGGTCTGTGCTACACTGTAGATTTGAATGGTTATATGGAGAACACCCAATTATACAGCTTCCTGTTACCAGCTTGCAGTCAAATTAACCACATCAGGGGTGCATGATAAGTCAACAATGTGAACTCTAGTCCAAGGAGTTATATTGTGGTGAAGCAAGCACTCACTTAACTACCCATCATTTTCTCTCAATAGTAGTATATATGATTTCGACCTTATTTAAGTTCTTCCACATCAAAGGCCTATGACAGCACCATACTTCTCAGCCTGAAGACATTGAACATAGGCAGTGTAGAATAGTGTGTGTGTGTGTGTGTGTGTGTGTGTGTGTGTGTGTGTGTGTGTGTGTGTGTGTGTGTGTGTGTGTGTGTGTGTGCATGTTATATCTTTAAGAAGCGTTTCAAGGTCAGCACGTGCATACAAATAGCAAGCATGTGCTAGCTTCAGTGCCATTTTGAGAGTGCAGCCAAAGAGTGAGCATTTATGAGTGTAATAGCTAGTTTGTTTATAAGTTTTTCTAAGTTACAGTTACTAAGCCTCATTCCTGATGTGTTCGTACATAATAAAACTGCTTGAACAGAACCCACAAAGACTCATCTACTTTATCCTGACTGGATGAGCGACATGGTGTCAGAACCAGGATTCCAGAGACTGCTTTTCAGAGCTACAAGGTGCAGAGTTAACAGTGAAGGTAAACTAAGTGAAATGAGCTCGAAAAGAGGCCAGAAACAAACCAAAGGTAATGAAAACTTGCACGATTTACTTTATAAGAAAGATAAAACGGAGCATTACAAGGACACAAACTGCATTACTAAACAAGCGAGAGGCACAAAAGGTTTATTAATTAAATGAAATGTTTAAAATTAAGTTATTTGATAAAACAATTATCAGAAAAACATATAAGGGGTCCAGAATTACCTCGAAATTGCAAAACAAGCATATTTAAAGCAAAACGGACATGTTTATAGAGTAAAACGAGCACAAGAAAAGTATACTGGACATGGAAAAAGATGAAATAAGCAAAACAAATATAATAAGGGCAAAAAGGGCACATCAAGCAAACATAAAGCAAGGCAACTGCATGTTTTTGGCAAAGTACTGTGTTTTGACATAACTACTATTTTGCATTGTATTCAGGGCATAACTAGAGTTATTTGAAGTATCTCAAAGTGTGTAAAGTGCTTACAGTGTGTGCTTATTAATGTGCATTTATTCCAAAGAGTTTATTTGTGTGCAAAGTGCAACTATTTCATGAAGTACAGTCAACATACAGCCATTTTGAAAAGTTTCTTGTGCTGGGTGTGTCTATTCACAAAGTGTCGCCATTACAGAGTGTTTCTTGCACTGTAAAGAGTTATTTAGCATACTACGGCCATTTTGGGAAAGTTTCAGTGTGCTGTGTACTGTTTGTTTGCAAAGTGCATTTACTTCAAAATGTTTCTTACTCTGAGCTTCTTCTGCCCACTTCATTCGCACAGTGCAGTTATTTTGAAATATTTTTTACACTGATAAGAGGTGATTTCTTACAGTACAGTGATTTTTTTCAGGAGTATTTCAGTTCCCAATAGACATTTCACAAAGTTCAGTTATTCAGAGGCTTGTGGTGCTATTGGGCATAGTTACAAATACTGGAACAAATTCTGACATGTGTGTGTGTGTTTGTGCAGGGTCTACTTTAGTTTAGCGAATGATCAGATGATCGAACGCTGTTAGGTCAAACAACTAATGTCGAACCGGCAAAATAGCGAACAGCCGGAACAGAGAATTTTTTCCCAGGGAAAGAAATTGCTGGGCCGGCTAACCGGGTTTTGCCATTTCCTTCACTGTAGTGCAATCTCGGTGTTGGTATAATTAAGTAGGGGGGGTGTGGGGGCACAGCCCCTCACATGGGTAGGTGTGTGGGGTGATGCCCCCCACTTTATTTAGTGTTTAGTGTTTTTTATTTATTTATATTTTTTGGGAACAGCGATTTTTTTCCCTGGGAAAAAAAAATCACTGTTCTGGTTGTTCGCTGTTTTGAGTTTTCGCACTTTAGGGGTCAATATAACAATGTTCAGACATGTGATCATTTGTTGTTATAATATAGATCTGTTTGTGCATACTTGCAAAAGCCTTCGCTGGTATGTGTTAATATGGCAGATGGATTTCGAAAACCATCAACATTGGTTTTTGATCAGAATATTGCAGAGACTTGAAGAATATTTGAGCAAGGGTATGATATTTTTATACAAGCAGCTTATTCTGACAAAGATGCACACACCAGGGCATTTATTTTGCTAAACCTAGCTGGGTCAGAGGCCATTGAAAGGGAGCGTTCTTTTGTGTATGCACCAGCAGTATATGAGGGAGAAGGTGAAAACCATCATAGTGTTGTACAGGCTGAATCAAGGTAAGACTCCAAGTGTTTGAAGCGCAAATTTAGGGAAATGTGCAACCCCTAGACAAATATTACATTACAGAGGCATTTGTTTTACACAAGAGATCAAAAACTAGGGAAAACATTTGCAGCTTACATTACTGACCTGTGAAACAAAGCTAAAATGTCTTGGTCTGGTGACTTAAAAGATGAGTTAATAAAGGACAGGCTTGTGTGTGGTATTAATAGTGGTGCAGTGAAAAACATTTTGCTTCGTGACAGTGATTTAGCACTGAGCAAAACTATTGAGCTTTGTCAAATCCATGAAGTTATCGAAACACACACAAGTATGCTTACAAGTGATAACAGCATGGTTTCAGCAAGCCCCAGAGCAAATATAGGCAGCATGCAACACATGGCAAGCAGAAGCAGGCCTAAGCACATGGCAGCTGCAACTCTTATGGGTTTTCCTGGGAGACACAGTAGTTTTCCAGCAAGTTCTAAAAAAAGGACATGCTCAGTGCAGTACAAGGGCGAGTCAGAAAAACCCAAGTCCAGCTTTATTATTTACTGTCGCAATTATGGTGCCAGTCATGAGTCTAAAAGAGAAAAATGTTTAGCATTTGGTCAGCAATGCCACAAGTGTAAAAAATGGAACCATTTTCAAAAGTTTTGCAAATCAAATAAACCTCACCCAGTTATAAAGAAAGGTCACTCGAAAAACCAAGTTGATCATATAGAGAACTGCAATTCTACTTTCTATGTAGATGGTGTATCAGTAATTGGTGAAAAGGTTGATGCAGTAAATTTGTTGGCAAAGAATTAAGTGTTTTGTACTGTGCAGATCAATGGTAAATCCAAAAAGCTTAAAGTAGACACTGGCTCAAAGTGTAATGTTATGTCAGCAGACACATTTGCTAAGGTGAGAACTAATGAACAACTCAATGTGGCTAGTTGTGTGAAACTTGTTGCTTATGGAGGTAAAGAAATTCAAACCAAAGGCTCAGTAGTGCTTTCATGTTATTTGGCTAGGAACTGTTGCAACTTGTTATACTATGCATTCCGAAGACCTGTGCAGTCATTTTTGGGTCTCAGAGACAGTTTGAAAATGAATTTGCTTTCTTTTACCAAAGAAGTTCATCACATAAGCATATATCCTAGTTCCAGTTTTAATTAAGCTATTTTCTCAAAGTTTGCTGATGTTTTCGATGACAAGTTGGGCAAACTTCCAGTTGTGTATTCCATAAAGTTAGACCCAAAGATCAGTCCAGCGGTCAGACCAGCAAGAAAAGTTCTGATAGTTCTGCAGAAGAAAGTTAAAGCTCAGTTGGATAAAATGGTGCAGCAAGGTGTAATTTGTCCAGTTACAGAACCAACTGAATGGGTGTTATCCATGGTAGCAGTCCACAAAAAAGGCTCAGATTAAATCAGAATATGTATTGACCCAAGAGATTTGAACAAAGCATTAAAGAGACTGCATCATCCAATGCATACAGTCGAGGAAGTCGCAGCCCTAATACCAAATGCCACTGTTTTTTCTGTCTTGGATGCAAAAAGTTCATTTTGGCAAGTGATGCTTGATCACAAATCCTCATTACTGACTACTTTCAGTACCCCATTTGGCAGATATAGATTCCTCAGGATGCCATTTGGAATAAATTCTGCAAGTAAAGTCTTTCAGTGTGCAATAGAGGACATTTTTTCAGGTTATCCTTGTGCCATAATAGATGATTTATTGATTGGAGGCAATGGTGAAGCAGACCATGACAGAAACCTTAAGAAAGTTCTAGACAGAGCAAGTGAAGTGATGTTAAAGCTCAGCCCTATGAAGTGCAAATTCAGACTACCAGAAGTTACTATGTAGGTCATTTATTTATTAGCACACTGGCTTGCGGCCAGACCCATCCAAGCAAGCAGCTATTCTTGAGATGCCAGCACCAAATAATGTTCAGGCTCTACAATGTTTTCTCGGCATGGTCAACTATTTAGGCAAGTTTATATCAGACTTCAATGAGTTGACAGCACCTTTGAGAAAGCTGATGTGTAAAAATGTTATATGGTCTTGGTTGGTACAGCACCAGAAGGCATTTGAAGACTTTAAGCAGAAAATTGCCACCGCCCCGTACATTAAGATACTATGATATCAATAAACCAGTAACTCTTTCCTGTGATGCTTCAAAGTTTGGTCTTGGCACAGTTATTCTTCAGGAAGGCAGACCAGTAATCTGTGCATCTAGAACTCTTACCCAAACTGAAATGCAATATGCTCAAATTGAGAAAGAACCTTTGGCAATAGTATTTACATGTTTGAAGTTTCATGATTATATCTATGATCAAACTATTCAGACTAAAACTGATCACCAACCTCTAGTCACTATTCTAAAGAAGCCTATGCATTCAGCTCCAGCGAGATTGCAAAGAATGATGCTCATATTGCAAAAGTACAACTTCAAAATGGTCTATACAAAATGCAGACTTCTTTATCTGGCTGATACCTTATCCAGATCACCCAGAAATACAACAGAACAGCTTCATACATAGAATTTTGTCTTTGACATAATGGAAGTGCATACTTTTTCTACCATGGGATTTGATGAGCTGAGAGAGCATACAAAGACTGATCCAATTTTGCAAAAGCTCAACCACTACATTAATGTTGGATGGCAGTCAAAGCAATCTAGTGTACCACCTAAAGTTTAAACTTGTTTTCCTTACAGAGGTGAGATGTTGATGGAAGATGGCATTATTTTTGAAGGTCCTAAAATTGTTGTTCTTGCTTCCTTACAACATGAATATATCCCGATTTCCCATCGTGGTCACCCAGGTTTCAAATCTACCAAAAGAAGGGTGAGAGAACTAGTATTTTGGCCTTCTCTAGTAAAAGACATTGATAAAGTACTTTCTTCTTGTTCAGTATGCAGTAGTACTAAACTGCACTTGAAAAAAGAACCACTTCAACTAAATCAAGTTCCCAAGCTACCTTGGTCAGCAGTAGCCAGTGATATATTCAAGTGGAACAATCAGCATTACTTAGTGTTGGTAGACTCTTATTTGAACTGGTTTGAAATTGATCTACTACCTAATTTAATGTCCACTGCTGTTATCACCAAGTTGAAATGTCATTTCTCAGTCCATGGTAGTCCACACAAAGTTATTTCTGATAATGGTATCCAATTGGGTCTATATTATGTAATCGAAAACCGTATCATCGAACACTACAACACCGACATACATAGCCCAAACTGCAAATATGCTGAACCCCCTAAACCGCGAATTTTCAAATCTCAAACCATCATAGTCGGCCAACACCACCACGCGCTACATACTACATACCCAAACATAATAAATAAACACATACATACACTAACCAAACCCTACTTCTAACCCTACACTAAACCTTACATACATTACTATCTATGCACTTATCTTAACCCGCACCCTAACCCTAAGGTCCGTAACTATCGCACACTTACCTTACGGAGCTATACCGCAGACGGGCCAACCATGACACTTCAACATTTCATCTTTCGTGGTTTTGAACGTTCGCCGTTATTGTAGTTCATGCTATACATGTCGGTCTTGTGGTGTTCGCTGAAACGGGATTTCAATCTCATAATATAGACCCATCCAATTTACCAGTCAGTTGTTTCAGAAATTTGCAAAAGAATGGGACTTTGTACATGTTACTAGCAGTCCAGAATATCCACAGTCAAATGGACTAGTTGAACGTGCAGTACAGAGTGCAAAGCGATTACTTGAAAAGTCAAAGCATGATAATACTGATGTCTTTTTAATTTACTTAATCTCAGAAACATACCCCTTGGCAATATACTTGGCTCACCTGCTCAGAGACTTCTATCTAGGCAAACTAGAACAACATTGCATATTAGTTCCAGTTTGGTGAGACCTAAAGCTAATAACAACAGAACAATTAGAGCCCAATTATTCAGAAATCACTCTTTCCAGAAGTCCAACTATGATAAATTGAGCAGATTTCTTCATCCATTGAAAGAAGAAGAGACAGTGAAGATACAAACAGCAAAAGGTTTCAACCGGTTTGGTCAAGTAACAGGTATACATACCAAGCTGAGATCCTACTTTGTAGAATCTGGGGGTATGGAGTACAGGAGAAATCACAGACATCTTCTTCCTGTACCAGAATCAATATCGCAGTATTATTTCTGTGATACAGACTCTAAATCTCAGAGCAATCCAGACAATGTTCCTGTTGCAGAACGTGTCTTAACTTCTACTTCCATTCCTGATGATATTCCTGATGTCCCTAAAGTTGAACATTCAGCAGAGACAGTCCCATTTACTAGCTCTAATTCTAATTTCTATGTCACACGATTTGGTCATATTTCTAGACCTAGTGTGAAATAAACAGCAACCTGGACATAACTGATTATATGTATTTAGTTCTGTATAATTGCATGACCAAACTTTATTTGTATTGATTGCATGTCAATTAATATCATCAGTATTGCATGACTTATTTCTCAAAGAGGGAGGATGTAGAATAGTGTGTGTGTGTGATGTACCTTTAAGAAGTGTTTCAAGGACAGCACATGCATATAAATAGCAAGCACATGCTAGTTTCAGTGCCATTTTGAGGGTACAGCCAGAGAGTGAGCATGTATGAGTGTAATAGCTAGTTTTTTTATAAGTTTATCTAGGTTACTGTTATTAAGTTCCAATCCTGATGTGTTTGTACATAATAAAGTTGCTTGAACAGAACCCATGAAGACTTGTCTACTTGATCCTGATTGGATGAGCGACAGGTATAAAGGCTATTGAAAAGTAGGTGCATACAGCCAGAAATCTGGACATCTAATTAGCATAAAATCTAAATGTCAAATTGCATATAACTCTTCCCACATGCATTAGGAATGTGAGATACTACTTAGAAACACATATTTAAAAAAGAGAGAGTGATAAAGAGGATGGAAAATATAAACACATTATGAAAGAAACAGTGCAAGCTATGTAAATTTTAATGAACTGTATTGTTCATTTCTACCCCACAAGGTCATTTCATTTTGTTTCTGAAAAAGGGAAAAGTAAGATGGATGCTCTCTTTCTTTAAATTGTAGTAGCAACTTGCATGGTTTTCTGCATACTAGACAGCTTCAAAAATCACATAGCTTGCATATGTATTCTGTTCAAATAAATTGTGTGAAGAGTTAAATCTAGACTGAAATTAGGGACATACCTCCAAAAATAGCTATTATCATTTTAAGGGTAAATCAGACCTGAAAATAGGCATGTTCTTCCCAAATACAGGTAGTTGAGAGGTCTGGATAGAACTGCCCTTAGGTCTACTACTGACATATCAGTATAAATTATAAAAGGCCTGGTAAAACCCAAAGATGCAAAGACAGGTTATACAATATTTTGTTTGTAAGTTCGTACTAAGCTATAGACAGCCCATTTGTAGGCTAGCTAGATCAACTTCTCCTGCTTGCCACTCTTTCCCATAAGGGTTTGTAGAGCTAGACCAGGGATGAATTTCTTGCTAACCATCCACTCATCAAGGTTGTCTTTGAAGAGTGCTAAGCAACCACTTTGTCTGATATGGGGGTAGGAAATTCGGTTCAACAGAAAACGACTGATATGCAATAAGTGTTTATCATGTCAGTATTTTCTAGTTATAATACACTGAAGATTCAGGTCTATTGTGTGGATGTTTGAGGTATTGCAAATTTTGTGAACATGTAGTAGGTTCCACAGGGTTGTATCGGCTGAGGTCTTGTAGGTTACGCAGAGATCACCCCATAGTAGTGTGCATGAGACAGAAAAGAGAGATAGATGTCCTTAAGATATTACTCATAAGACAGGGAAGTCAGGCCCTGTTTTTTTTTTTTTGTGAGAAAACCTTGGGCCTTTCCAGTTGGGTCATAGGTATGTTCAGATACAGTCTAAAGGGGGCATTGTGTTTTGTTATAGATATAATAAAGGAGGCATAGAGAAGAATTTTAACATTTTATGATCTAGAAGTTCTAACAATAGGTTACACAGAGGTTTACAGTTTGTCTGATAACCTCTTTTATAATGCCCAAGTGTTGAATGGTGTTGAAGGCCTTGGCCATGTCTAGGAACACTATGTGTACCAATTTACCTTCATCCACTGCTTCTGTAACTTTTCCAAGAGTCCACTAGGTTAAACAGGCAGAACCTACCCTTTATGAACCCACCCTTGTTTTGGGTCGAAAGACTGCGGGCTACTTATATCACTAGTTATGAGGTCTACAATAATGCGTTCCATTAACTTATAGATAAGGCTAGTAAGCCTTGTTAAATCTTATCAGTCTTATTGAAAATTCTTGTTGAGGGGACACCCACTGCTGTTGTCCAGCAATGTCAGGCTTGAAAGCAGTTGAGACACTGAGCTTAAACAGTTCTAGGAGGAGTATGGTGAGACAGTACTTCATATGGGCAAGAAAGCATACCAAAACATTGTCAAGCCCCAAAGAGCTAGTGTTTTTATCCCAATGAGAGCTGGTGATCATAGGGATAGGGACAGATCTTCTCTTATGGGGTGGGGAAGGGTGAGAATAAGGGAGAAGCTTGAACTAAATACATATGCTAATATGTAAGCTATGTTTCCTGCAGCAGAGTGGGTGTTGTTATGTGTCATCTCAGACCAATGCTGCATATTGCTCCTGAATTTTCTAGAATGATTGTTCTTTATAGAATTGATTAATTTTCGTGCTGAGGGCAATTTTGTGTGAGGGATTTTCAGTTTGTTTTAAAGAGAGAACAGTTTTTTAATAAAGCTTGTTTATACCTGGGTTGCACCAAAGGGTTTTGTTCTTAAACTTGGTGTATTTATGCTGGATCAGAACAGGTATTAGCCTTTAAGATGAGGCAGGCACTGAGAAGAGAATAGAAACTATCGACAAATGCAGTGGTATTGACCATACGGTCTACATTTGAAGACAGTCCCTTAAACCATTTCAAATTATTGTCCAGTTGAAGTTGATCTGCCATGGTGAAATCCTTAAAGACAGTGGGGTCTGTATGTGATCTGGGGTGAGTTATGGAGAAACAGAAACTTGTAACTCCACAATTCACAGGAACCACAAACTTCAACCAAAACAAACATTTGGTACAATATATAAGAAATGCTCACAACCAGTGGATAAAATCTTTATTTTTAATGACCAAAAAAAAAAAAACTTACAAATGAGTTAAACACTTTTCATTCCATCAATAAATTATTTGGAACTTCTTCAGAACTAAAAGGCATTTGTTTAGCCACCATTAAATATATTTTAAAAAACACATGATAAAATCAAACCAATAAAATCTGTTTACTTAATTACATCTAAATTACATCTTAAAGTGACCTATCTACAAAATACCCCTGTATAATATAGTTTACCTATTAGGCATTACAGTATTTTAATTTTAACACTGGGTATAATGAACAGGAATGTTTAACCCTCGGAAAGCTCATGGCATTTAATTTCAGTTGCCACCTTAATTTATTTTTATCTAATTGATCACTAATAATAAACCCAAGGGCATCCTTTTTCACTTGTTCAATTGCCATAAATCTAAATCTATGTGTGCTAAAATCTTGTACATGCCTATACAAAGCATTTGTCATTCTGCCTTTTTTGATATCTAAACAACGTTCGTAAATCCTTTCCTTGAATTTCCTTAGGGCTTTCCCTATATAAAAGGCAGGGCATGAATCCCAACTTGAAAGGTTCGTGTTACAAGTGACATGATCCTGAATATAATATTTTACCACTCTGATTTCATAATTGTCCATCTCAATTATATTTGGACACTGGGAGCAGTGACCACATTTAGCATGCCTGGTTTTAAAGTTGTATTTTTCTTAGTTCTGAAAAGTTCCAAGGAATTTATTGATGGAACAAAAGCACTTAACTCATTTGTAAGTTATTTTTGTCATTAAAAGTGGAGATTTTATCCATTGGTTGCCAGCGTCTGTTGTGCACCGTACTGCAGGTTTGTTTTGGTTTGATTATGAGGGACAAAACCACTGAATGGTGGTCATATCTATCCAGTGAGTGGACTACTATAGAAGACCAGAAAGGAGCTATATTAGTGATGACTAGTTCTAATACATTTAGAGCCCCCTGGTAAGAGAATGCACTATCTGGTCAACTGAGTTGACTTCAATGAAATATAACAAGTTTTGTGCATATTTATTT
Source organism: Protopterus annectens (assembly GCF_019279795.1). NCBI lineage: Eukaryota > Metazoa > Chordata > Ceratodontiformes > Protopteridae > Protopterus > Protopterus annectens. Next base: position 274,677,870 of record NC_056729.1, on the reverse strand, counting down.
GCAATAGTGTAGGTCTTCTAGTTTATAAATGGGTAGTTGAAGTTCAGGTAAGTCTTGCAGGTTGTGGGTGAAATAGAAGAAGTTCTGTAGTTGGCAAGGATAGGGTGATGTGTCCTTCTTATTGTTACCAGGATATGGAATTGTAGATCATTTTCTTACCAAATAATTATATATATGATGTACTCTGAGAAAAATGGATGATATATATTAAATATTATCATAGTATTGTAACCATATTTCTGTAATAATGTAGATGTCAGTATTTTCCACAGTCAGTAGGGATTTTAGGGAGAGAAGATTCTCGATGAAGCATCTTGTATTGAGTAACATCACCTTTCAGTTGTCCTGAATTGGAATGGCTAAGTTAGAAGGAGCTGTGGAATGGCATTACATAAAAAGCACTATGGGGTAGATAAAGTTCTGACCAATATTCAAAAGCCATGCAGAGACAGAAAGAAAAGTGAAGGCCATCTTCTATAAAGGGAATAGGACTGTCAATTATCTTCCCTCAGGCTGAGACACATTGGTCTCACTTTCAGTGACACCAATAACTAAGCCATTTGTTGAAGTTGATGACTTTTTGCTTATGTCATGGCAACACTCTCAGCAAAGGGAAGATACGGTTCAAAAATAGTTCCAAATCAACTTCAGATATATATTCAGAAAGCATTACCATATCTCTTTGTATAATCCATGGATGTGTGTCTCAAGTTGTTTACACCAGCATGAGCACTGACCAAGATGTATGTGAAGTTAGGTATAGGAACTTCATTGACTTATCACCTGATGTATCCTGGCACCTAAGAGGCAGCTGAACATCACCCTATCCTTACACAGCCTGGTGACAGGTGTATCTGTGTGTCTAATTATGGAGTCACCTATGACTTGAACATTCCCATCCATAGTTGCTAGCCTGGATAACCTTAATGGGTCAGGTAGAGCAGCTTAGTGACCCTTCTTTGCATTGTGTGATAGATGGCATTAGTTACACAGCTGGTTGAGTGTTTGTGCAGTGCTGAGGATTATCTATATCATGTTTATGCCTTGAATACCTGTGGGCCTTAGGAAAGAAGTTTTTAGTACCTCAGTATTGGAAGACTTTCCATGTGGTGAGCAGCATGGCAGTGAGAGATACTGACAACCTGGTGGGGCAGACTATTTGTCTTGACTGGAGATTTACCTCCAGTTTTAGTAGATGTCTACAGCTCTAACATGAGGATTCAGTGAGAGGTAGGAATAGGTGGTTGTCTGCAAACATGAGACAGTTTCTTCACTGTTTTCTAGAACCATGTGCTATAGAATGGCAACAGCTTGGTTAAGGACAGACAGTGGTCCCATCATATAAGTCTGATTACTGCAGAAATACTGTTGTGAATTTAGCTAGCTACTGAATCTATCAAGAGCTGAACCATAACCTCTTCTTAATAAGCTCTAATACAATAGTACAGTGGTATTCTGAAAGTTAACTAGTTACAAGCAATGAGTTTGACTGTAAAATGGGGTATTTAACAGATAGTGCTGATTATCCCCCTAGTGTGTCTTGTGAGATGATGGGGTTTATATTCTGACCACATGTCTCCTAATAGGACTTGCAAGATGGTAGGCTTTAATTTACCAATAAGGCTGGTGGGGGGGGGGTATGAAGCTTAGTGCAGCATGATGCCCTGAGCTAGACTAGTAAGGTGTGGAATGAGTACCACATCATTATATTTAGAAGAACTGCATAGAGAACTTGTGAGTCTACAGTCAATTGTCTGCTCCAGTCACTTCTGTCTACGGAGTGCAGTACGATCTATCACAGTGTGATGTGCTGTTCAGAGCAACTCAAACAAATGGAGCACAATGGTGCACAGCAAGGTAATTTAAGCAGCTGCAAAAAAGATTCACCTGCCAATCAGCTTTGCAGCCGCAGTGCAGAACAACCTGCAGTGGGTGAATGCCAAGAAGACCAACAAAATTCCTGCTTATACAAAGCTGAACTAGTGTCCATCTAAAAACTAATCTGATATTACAGCAACAAAAGTAAGTAAATAGCACTGTGAAAAATATTTGATACTTCACATAGTTACCGCATGGGTCTGGGGAGTTCACATATGGTGATAATTAGACAGGTAAAGAGGCAGCAGCAGCTTGTTGGTGTGCATTTCAGTGTAGTCCCAACAAGCAAAGCATCATCTGTCTGTAGTGTCCACTTTATTTTAAGAGGCATCCTGTTTTGTCACATCTGTAACGGGGTACATTACTGATGCAAAACAGGTTTTGGCAGATCTGTAACAGGGTACATTGCTGATGCAAAACAGGGTACAAACTTGCGTTAAAACATGAAATATGTCAGTATCTCGCTACTTCTATTTTTTCATTCTGGGGCCCAACAATCACCCTACAAATGACACAGCATAAATACTTTAGCTCTGCCATGTATGCCTTCCTCTCACAGGCATTCACAGTCAGTCTGGCTTATCTGAGAGTCTAACACCTGCTGTGCCTTACAAGACATGAGTTCAAATTCTCTGTTTGCATTATTATACCATCAAGATGAGCAGAAACATACTTCCCATGAGATTTTAGGGCTGTGTTCATTAGTCTCTAAAAGGTTAAAGGAGCACCATCTACCCCAAAAAGAAGGACAGTGTACTTGAATAAGCCCACTGCTTTTGAAAAGGCTGCCTTTTCTCTGGCTGCAGTTTTTGGAGGGGTTTGCCGCTTCACCTATGCCAGATCTAATGTGACCAACAAATGTGCCTTTCCCAACCTTTCTATGAGTCCATCTTCCCTGGGCATTGAACAACTATCAAATGTTGAAATGCTACCCGGCATTCTAACATCATTACAGAACATGATTGTTCAATCAGGTTTTGGAAGTGACTCTGTGGGGGAGTTCCACTCACTTATCAGGTTTTGGAAGTGACTCTGTGGGGGAGTTCCACTCACTTATCAGGTTTTGGAAGTGACTCTGTGGAGGAGTTCCACTCACTTATCAGGTTTTGGAAGTGACTCTATGGGGGAGTTCCACTCACTTAGGTTTTGGGAGTGACTCTGTGGGGCAGTTCCACTCACTTATCAGGTTTTGGAAGTGACTCTATGGGGGAGTTCCACTTACTTATCAGGTTATGGAAGTGACTCTGTGGGGGAGTTCCACTCACTTATCAGGTTTTGCAAGTGACTCTATGGGGGAGTTCCACTCACTTATCAGGTTTCAGAAGTGACTCTGTGGGGGAGTTCCACTCACTTATCAGGTTTTGGAAGTGAGTCTATGGAGGAGTTCCACTCACATAGGTTTTGGAAGTGACTCTATGGGGCAGTTCTACTCATTTATCCGGTTTTAGAAGTGACTCTGTGGGGGAGTTCCACTCACTTATCAGGTTTTGGAAGTGACTCTATGGGGGAGTTCCACTCACTTATCAGGTTTTGGAAGTGACTCTATGGGGGAGTTCCACTCACTTATCAGGTTTTGGAAGTGACTCTGTGGGGGAGGTCCACTCACTTATCGGGTTTTGGAAGTGACTCTGTGGGGGAGTTCTACTCACTTATCAGGTTTTGGAAGTGATTCTGTGGGGGAGTTCTACTCAATTATCAGGTTTTGGAAGTGACTCTATGGGGGAGTTCCACTCACTTAGGTTTTGGAAGTGACTCTGTGGGGGAGTTCCACTCACTTATCAGGTTTTGGAAGTGACTCTATGGGGGAGTTCCACTCACTTAGGCTTTGGAAGTGACTCTGTGGGGCAGTTCCACTCACTTATCAGGTTTTGGAAGTGACTCTGTGGGGGAGTTCTACTCAGTTATCAGGTTTTGGAAGTGACTCTATGGGGGAGTTCCACTCACTTAAATTTTGGAAGTGACTCTGTGGGAGAATTCCACTCACTTATCAGGTTTTGGAAGTGACTCTATGGGGGAGTTCCACTCACTTATCAGGTTTTGGAAGTGACTCTGTGGGGGAGTTCCACTCACTTATCAGGTTTCAGAAGTGACTCTGTGGGGGAGTTCCACTCACTTATCAGGTTTTGGAAGTGACTCTATGGGGGAGTTCCACTTACTTATCAGGTTATGGAAGTGACTCTGTGGGGGAGTTCCACTCACTTATCAGGTTTTGGAAGTGAGTCTATGGAGGAGTTCCACTCACATTGGTTTTGGAAGTGACTCTATGGGGCAGTTCTACTCATTTATCAGGTTTTGGAAGTGACTCTGTGGGGGAGTTCCACTCACTTATCAGGTTTTGGAAGTGACTCTGTGGGGGAGTTCCACTCAATTATCAGGTTCTGGAAGTGAGTCTATGGAGGAGTTCCAGTCACATTGGTTTTGGAAGTGACTCTATGGGGCAGTTCTACTCATTTATCAGGTTTTGGAAGTGACTCTGTGGGGGAGTTCCACTCACTTATCAGGTTTTGGAAGTGACTCTATGGGGGAGTTTCAGTCACTTATCAGGTTTTGGAAGTGACTCTATGGGGGAGTTCCACTCACTTATCAGGTTTTGGAAGTGACTCTGTGGGGGAGTTCCACTCACTTATCGGGTTTTTGGAAGTGACTCTGTGGGGGAGTTCTACTCACTTATCAGGTTTTGGAAGTGATTCTGTGGGGGAGTTCTACTCGATTATCAGGTTTTGGAAGTGACTCTATGGGGGAGTTCCACTCACTTAGGTTTTGGAAGTGACTCTGTGGGGGAGTTCCACTCACTTATCAGGTTTTGGAAGTGACCCTATGGGGGAGTTCCACTCACTTAAATTTTGGAAGTGACTCTGTGGGGGAATTCCACACACTTATCAGGTTTTTCAAGTGACTCTATGGGGGAGTTCCACTCACTTATCAGGTTTTGGAAGTGACTCTGAGGGGGAGTTCCACTCACTTATCAGGTTTCAGAAGTGACTCTGTGGGGGAGTTCCACTCACTTAAGAGGTTTTGGAAGTGACTCTATGGGGGAGTTCCACTCACTTAGGTTTTGGAAGTGACTCTGTGGGGCAATTTCACTCACTTATCAGGTTTTGAAGTGACTCTCTGGGGGAGTTCCACTCACTTAGGCTTTGGAAGTGACTCTGTGGGGGAGTACCACTCACTTATCAGGTTTCGGAAGTGACTATGTGGGGGAGTTCCACTCCCTTATCAGGTTTTGGAAGTGACTCTGTGGGGGAGTTCCACTCACTTATCAGGTTTTGGAAGTGACTCTATAGTGGGAGTTCCACTCACTTAGGTTTTGGAAGTGACTCTGTGGGGCAGTTCAACTCACTTATCAGGTTTTGGAAGTGACTCTGTGGGGGAGTTCTACTCCGATATCAGGTTTTGGAAGTGACTCTATGGGCGAGTTCCAATCACTTAGGTTTTGGAAGTGACTCTGGGGGGGAATTCCACTCACTTATCAGGTTTTGGAAGTGACTCTATGGGAGAGTTCCACTCACTTATCAGGTTTCGGAAGTGACTCTGTGGGGGATTTCCACTCTCTTATCAGGTTTTGGAATTGACTCTATGGGGGAGTTCCACTCACTTATCAGGTTTCGGAAGTGACTCTGTGGGGGAGTTCCACTCACTTATCAGGTTTTGGAAGTGACTCTATGGGGGAGTTCCACTCACTTAGGTTTTGGAAGTGACTATGTGGGGCAATTCCACTCACTTATCAGGTTTTGGAAGTGACTCTGTGGGGGGTTCCACTCAGGCTTTGGAAGTGACTCTGTGGGGGAGTTCCACTCACTTAGGTTTTGGAAGTGACGCGGTGGGGGAGTTCCACTCACTTATCAGGTTTCGGAAGTGACTATGTGGGGGAGTTCCACTCAATTATCAGGTTTTGGAAGTGTCACTATGGGGGAGTTCCACTCACTTAGGTATTGAAAGTGACTCTATGGGGCAGTTCCACTCACTTGTCAGGTTTTAGAAGTGACTCTGTGTGGGAGTTCCACTCACTTATCAGGTTTTGGAAGTGACTATGTGGGGGAGTTCCACTCACTTAGGTTTTGGAAGTGACTCTATGGGGGAGTTCCACTCCCTTATCAGGTTTTGGAAGTGACTATGTGGGGGAGTTCCACTCACTTAGGTTTTGGAAGTGACTCTGTGGGGGGAGTTCCACTCACTTATCAGGTTTTGGAAGAGACTCTATGGGGGAGTTCCACTCACGGGTTTGACTCGTGTATGACTCCTATCTTAGGAATCTTTAATACATGTTCTTGCACAGCTTTTTGTCTGGTATTCAGTAAGGCTTTAGGTTAACCTTCCTTTCCTTTGGAATAGTCTCAAGACAGTTTTGAATCTGGATTGTTCTCAAAGTACTTCTTCATTTCCTAAAATAAACTCCTTATCTTTTGTTTCTTGTGGCCTGCATAGACTGCCATCTACCTGCACTACAAATATAGACATTAGTTTTCTTTCTTCAACGGAGCTGTCAGTTTCTACCTCTAAGTGAAATACAGTGGTCTGCACTTCTTTCCATTGTTTCAAAACATTAATATGGTATATCTATTTTGGCTTTGTGCTACATTCTGTCTAAACCTCCAGTTTACATAATCCAGTTCTTTTGTTTTTCAAATGGACCCTGCCACTTAACCAAAAATGTGTTTGCAGTGGACAGCAACAGAACTAGCACCTGGTCTCCAGCTTTAAATTCCCTGGTTCTTCTATTTTTATATTTGCCCATTGTTGCTCATCAGGATCCTTTTCATTTGTTCCTACATGATGGACATCACTACATGCAGCCTAACTTGTTTATATAGTGTTCTGTGACACTTTTAAATAGGGGTTTCCTCTTTGTCCCAAGTTCTCTGGCATTATATAACAGTCCATGAGGATGCCTTCCATATAAAAAAAATTGAAAATGACTAAACTCTGTCAAGTACACCTCTCAGCTGTACAGATTTTTGCAGAATGCCCAGATGTTTCCGTCATATTTTTGGTCCATTTTTTTCATAAAATTGTGGTCTTCTGGCAAATCATTAAAGACTGAAGTTAAAAAATAATGTCAGACATTTGAGTTTCAGACTTCATACCCTTCAAAAAAATCATGCTAATGCAAAACCTGTTTTTCTATCAACTTTCTAAGTTTGTAAGAGCAATATTTAAAATTGTCCCTATTTTTGGGCCTTCATCCCCCCATTATCTATGACTTTGCCTAGATTTATTGCTCTAAGAGCTTGAGAGGTATGCTGTCAAGGCTTGCCATACTTCTCTTCTAGCGACAAGAAAAATGGCATTAACTAGTACCGGCCTTTACTGGCAAGGACTTTAATGTTCAGTTAAAACCCTTCACTTACTCTTCCATCTGAGCTCTGCTTTTTACAAATGTTTAATTTAAAATTATTACATAATAACAACAGACAAAATATAAGAACACTTTTAAATTTAAAAGAGGTTCGCATAGGCACCAAACAAGCAGAATTATTTCCAGTATGTACAAATATTAATTGATTCACAAGCAGGCAAAAAGGAAACAAAATATAACAAAATAAGACTTACTGAAACCTTATAAAATAGTGGTACATCAGCCCAATATCTAAGGCAGTATAAATTCTAATAATGATTTTTAACATATGTTGTTGTCTTTCGGCTTTTCCCGGTTAGGGGTCACCACAGCGGAACTCCGGTCCACTAATGATTGGCAGTAGATTTTCACGAACGCCGAGGTGCCAGCTTGACGTTCAACCTTTAGCGAAGGCACACCCATTTACGCATGTCTTTCGAATGCTCACCCAACCACGGGGAGGACATGCAGACTCCACACAGAAGGCACTCCCCGCACTCCAGCCGAGAATCGAATGGGAGAACCTCTTGCTGTGAGGCAACAACGCTACCGCTGCACCACCGCGGCTAATGATTTTTAACATATAAATTCTAAAATTAATAAACAAAAATCGTTATTGTACTTTATATTTTATATATTTAACATTTGCTTATCAGGAAAGTCTAACTAGGCGTAGATCACATTCTCAACAGAGGTTCAGGGAGAAAATGTCTGCAGAACATAATACAATTAATAAGCATACATAATATCAATATACTAAGTACAATATAATATGACAGTGAAATTATACGGTAGAGAAAAAATAGTACAGAAACTTACAAATAACAAGAGAATCTACATACAAGCCAAATACAGTTGAAAAGTAGAATATTCAATGAAATATTGAACAAACTAAAAATAAGATAACATGGTTAGAAATAACAGATAATACACCTGTAAAAGAAATCTATAATTGACTATTTGAAGGTGGGTAAAACTAAGAGTGAGATTAGGTAAAGAGCTATTACAGATGATGATACAAAAGAAGAGAAAAAGAAGTTAAAGTAAGGAATATCAGGAGAAGTGGTGCAAAATTAGGATAATTAGAGAAAAAGAAGGGAGAGAGAAGAATGAAAGGGAAAGAAAAGTTAAAGAAATGATGGGTGATGTCAGAGTGGAGTAAGACAAGTACAGACCTAAGATATAAAGAGGAATTCCTTTAATGATCATGTGATTGTGTGACTACAAGGCATTGTTCAAATGTTAATGGGAATAATGTTCTAAGCTTTGGCCACTGATTAGGAGTATAGGCCATGACCTATGGATTTTTTTGGTTTGCAGAATTCAAGGAGTGTTTTTCAGATGAGCAAAGAGGGCAGTTTGGGCAATAATAATGATGCTAGTTGCTGGACAGGATGAAGATTTGTATACCATTTTATGAACAAGGAGACGCTGAGTAAACATAAGGTAGTAAGGTAACCCAAGCCAGATTAATGATTTGAGAGTAGAACACTGATGAAATTTGTATGTCTGATTGGCTGCAGATCTAGCTAGCTTGTTATAGCAGAACCCTAATTTTGCCCTTCAGGAGATCTGAATATTGATGAGAATGGGTGAGGCTTAAAATAAAGAAGGAAGGAGGTATGCATTAGTCAGTTTGACTCTAGAAATTCAAAATTGAATTACAGTGCCTGGAAGCTCCATAAAATGGACACTGTCTACTCACAGACCTGGACAGACTGTTAGAATCCAAAAATACAGTTGAAAAACACTTCAAACAGCAAATAAACTGTTGCCATTAGCCTAGCCAACATCCCGAAGTCTTAAATTTTCAGGGACAGAGAAGGTCTATTCTTTTGGTATATCAGGAAGCATTTATACAGGACTGGATTGTTTTTAACCCAAAATACTGAAGTGATTAACCAACTGCTTTTAAAGGACAGTTGAAACCAAGAAGCTTCTCAGCTGCCTAATGCAGAAGCTGTAACTGAGTCGACTTCTTACACCTCTCCTGTAGGGTTGCCACCTTTTCAAATGCCCAAAGTGGGACATTTTTGGTGCAAACATCAGATTTGGAAGGGTGAAACATACCTACGGCCAGTACAAAGGACAGAACTTAAATTTTTTGCCTAAATAAAAGCTTATTTTTGTACCATTTTAGTTGCTTATTCTGTTTCATATAACATTTAGGTGTTTCATGTGCAGAATAACTGTTTTATGCAACTATTACACAAAATATAGGAAATAATTTTGTCCTAAAAATCTCAGGGCATTTGACATTTTTTCAATTTTTTTGCAGGACACAACTGCCCAAAGTGGGACTGTCCCTCCCAAAGTGGGACAGGTGTTAACCCTACTCTCCTGACTGTGAGAGTGTACAACACAGTTTCTCGTCTACCACAATTTAATGTGATTATTTGCTTCATGTTGACCAACTATCAGAAATTACCCAAGTATCTTTTATAATATCATAATTTTTGTGTTGAGTTCTGGTAGATTAATTAGAAAGTCCTACAAGTTATCCAACTGTTTCTTACTAGCAGAGTAAATACTGATTTAAAGCTTCTATAAATTATTTTATTTTCTAAATGATATGCCTTATATGCATTGTTGATTAATTTCAGTTGTTGTGCATATGTCTGCTTCGGATGACATACGCATGTCATTTGACATTCCTAGTCCATATAATATAACAAAGCATAGAGAATAATACTATCTGTAGTCATGTGTATTAAATGCAAGCTTATAGTTTAATAGGAAGGAGGTAGTGCTTGTGCAATGTGCCCATAAGTATACCACAAGTCTACAGTTAGTTAAGTCTGTCTGGATTAGGCAGTTGCTGCCATCATTAAACTCAATAGTCACATATTTATAAACCGCTGGATCACTGTATCTGACCACAAGCTGTTTAGTGTCTTTGACCAGAACATAAATTCTGCACTTGAATATGTAATGCATGATGTCAGCTAGAACTATAGAAGTCATGGCAGTTTCGACTTTTCTTGAAGTTTGACTAGTCTGCAGTCTTCCAGATGCAATTGTCTTTTGGTCTTCACCTAGAGAGAATCGGGATTTAAATCTGCAGCAATAAAATGACAAAATGCTATACCACAAGACAAGTAGGAACAATTCCGTTTAGCCAGTATGCATGCACATAGACAATCAACACAATAAATGATGAAAAGAAAGACATTTATTTCCTATACCAGTTTCACCACCATCACTATCTCTCTCTCTCTGCTACCTCCATATCCACCTTTTCCACTATCTAACCTTTATATCCATCAGTCTCTCATCTCTTCACCCTCCTTTCTAGCTTTAAATCTCCCCCCTCTCATTTTTGCAGCATCCTCTTCCTCCTCATATATCTTCCATTAGCTCTGCCAACTTTTCTACCCCAGTAATGACATATTTCATCTCCTGTGCTGCTACTTACATCAACTTCTACTTCAGTGCTCTCATCTCTGACCACTTGTACTGATACCCGATCTATTTCAGCTCACAAGAAGATCAACTATCTGTTCCCTACATTTGAAATTGTATATGACATAAGCCATTCATTGCTTCTCCTTTCAAGTCTATTCATTACTTAAACCTGCATATATGAGTATTCATATACCTTCACATCCTGTTGTTGTAGCACATGTAATTTTTATAGCTTCACATCTTGCTATTGTATCAAGCATTGAGCTCATTTGATGTTGTCTTTCTGCACATGTTTCTTAGTTAGTATTATGTTGTATTTTTTGTAAGTTGCTGTCTGGAGCATTTCTTCCCAGGTCTCAATTGAAAATGGGTAATGTACCCAGTTGTACTTTCCTGGTAAACAAAAGCAATAAATAAATAAATTAAAATATTTTAAAGGTCACAAAACTGTCATTAGTATAATTGAAAAATGACATTTCAATCCAAAATGTGGAACTGCAACCCAAGAAATACCAATAAAAGCAAAAGGAAAGCTTCAAAAACATCAAAATGAAAACCTAATTAACAAGTCAAAATGTACTGAAAAGGGAAAAATGGCATGCTCATCAAATGAATAAGCCATCGCTACTTTGGTGTACAGTACGGACTCCGAACCTGTGGCTGTACTCACAATTTCCTTTAATTTCTATGGGATGAAGTATTTATCATGTTTCTATTTGCCTCATACTCCTCCAGCATTCATTCCACTCTTCAAGGTAAATTGTCAGAAAGTTGGAAGCAAAGGCTGTAGAAATTCAATCTTAAGAAAACAACTTCAGGTTTATCTGCAAAAAAGAGCAATGGTGTCCAAGCTACAACTTTTCTTCACCTTATGGGACAAGAAGCAATAAAGGTAAAGCTACTTTGTACAATCAAACTAACTGAGAAAAAGCAGTCTGAACTGGCATCATTAAACACAAATTCCATAGAATCATAGGATCATAGGAAGTTACTAGGCTATTGGCCCTTAGGCCCTTACAAGCCTAGACAAGAATTTAAGCCATGTTCCAACAAATCAGCACCCTATGCCACTGTCCAACAGGGACACAGGTAGAATGCCAGAGGTGTATTTTCTGTTCCCCATCCAGTTATCCAGGTTTCACTTAAAAAGGTTTAATGAGGTACTCTGTTTTACATGGAGAGGGAGTCTATTCCACAAAAGGGGTAGTCTCTGCGACACAAATCTGTCCCACCAACAAGTCCTATTGATGTCACAGACCACGATGAGATTGCACATGTGGGTTACTCAAGTGGAAAAGTGTAGAGGCATAGTGCCCTCAATATTTTTGGCTGTATCTCCACCATGTGTGGAAGGTTCCTCAACAGACAGAACTGACAGAGACAGTGCCATTGTGTTGCCTAGACTGTGACTGCGGACCGTGTTTTCAACATCATTGCCACATGCACCAGTGATGCCAATATCAATCCTTTGCCTAATCTCTGACATTTCTATATCATGCCCTTCACTGATGAGACCTATGAATGCAGAGAATATAGCATGCCATTGTGAACCTATGAAGTATGCTACTAAGGCTCTTATGTGACATGCAGAGCAAGGGTGCTCATACATCAAATGATACTTTACCCATCTTTTCCTCCATTGGTGAAAAGGTGTTAATGTAGGCCCAAGGTTCCTATAAAGACATATGCACATTGCCAAAACTGGATTATCCTATACTTAGTCAAAAAGTGACCTACAGAGAGATTCACAAGGATTTCTCCCATTTCAGTGAGTCATGTGGATCCTGGAGGGTGACCCCCATGCTAGATTGCTCCCTTTCAGTTTGCTTTGCCTTCTACTTGACCCACCACATCATATCTATGAGGCACTGGAAACACTGTTCCATTTTCCTTTTCTCCCCCACCACCAATATGTTGCCGCATGGCAAGGACTGCTGTACCTTGTTCCATAAGTGTTGGTCTTGGCCTGCACTCTTCTACTCAATAAACGAGGCTTGCAGCAGGATCTCATTTTCTGCAGCATTGAAAACTTTCATTTTCTGCTGGCCGGATTATCCTCTGTGCAAGCTGAATTTTGTATTAACATAGGGAATATAGCAATACATATTTACTCTATTACTGAAGGTTATGTGTACACGGAGTGTGAATGCATCTGTATCACACAGCCACATACTCACTCTATGCAAGTTCTATGTTACAATGTAGTAATTTATAATAAGATACAGCCCTTTAAAATGTTTAGGCAAGATATGCTGCATGCTGATATCACAGTGTACAACCGTTGTATATGACAGACACATAACTGGATGTGAATGTTCAAGCTGGCAGAAGGAAGGAAGACTCTTTGGCCAGGTTGCAGGTGTACTGGAGCACCGCCAGTGGTGCTGAACTTCTGTCTGAATGGTTTTCATGGGTAAATGACTGTGTAACAATCACTGGAGAGACTACATCCAGAATGTTAACAGGTCATGTTGCACTTCCAAAAATTCAGCTGCCTTTGTTTCCTTCGGAGAAAAAAGCACCTGCTCTCATATATCATTTAAGAACTACCTATCAAAATGTTCATCTCTGTTTCCACTGCTGGTGATGTTTAAGGTACATTGTTAGTACTAATAGTTCTATCTGCTACAGTTCTCTGTAGGGCTAACCTAGATTGAAGGCAGCTATAGGTTCATAGGTTCATAGGTTCATACTAGGCTATCTGCCCTAGGGCATTTATAACCTAGCCAGAGAGTGTTTGGCTTTCGCAACCCATTTTAAATTAATTTTGCATTGCCCTTTTTCGAGGTTAGTATACTGTGCCTCTGTCTAACAGTGACACAGAAGTGATACCTGGGGAAAACCTATGATCTCCCATCCACTCATCAAGATTCCTCTTGAAGAGAGTCAATGAGGGACTCTGCCTAACCTGGACTGGGATTTTATTCCAGAGTGAAGGGAGCCTCTGGGTTATGAATCTGTCCCTCCAGCATGTCCTATTTATTTCAGTGCTGAGGTTCAATGCCTCCTGTGCAGTATCTGGACAGCTTGGACATACATTTCTGTGATGAAGAGACTAACCTTCCCTGTATATATCACATACACTTTTATTGACCAGTGTTTGCATGCCTAAAAGTCCAACATTCCGGGTTAGTAAGCTACTTGCCTGCTCATGTTCAGTTACTCAGACTCAATTTCTGATCAGTGAAAAGTAATGGTATGTAGCTCAGTGGTAGAGCATATGCTTTGCATGTATGAGGTTTTGGGTTCAGTCTCCAGCATATCTATAAATTGTGCTTTTGTTGAGGTTAGTATAAAAGATAAGGTATTTACTATATATATATATATATATATATATATATATATATATATATATATATATATGTATGGATCTCGTACTATTGAGCAAAAGTTCAAACAACCAAAACCACATTGACCGAACACACTTTAGCGAAAGGGCTTTTCACCGAAAAAGCACTTTCGCTAAAGTGTGTTAAAAAAATAGAAAAAAAAAACAGTACTTACATTTACACAGGGGGGCAAGCCCCCCTGCACCCCCCCATGTGAGGGGCTGCACCCCACACCCCTCCTACTTTAATATTCTCAGTCCGAGACCACACTACAGTGGAGAAAAGGGAATATTCCCTTAGCCTCACTGTGCTACGATCTCAACAACATCTTCCCACCTTTTTATTCTTATTTAAGCACACTTTCGCGAAAGTGTTTTTTGGTAAAAAGCACTTTCGCAAAAGTGTGCTCAGCCATTTCACATTTGGTGAAACGGACGTTCGATAAAAAGTACAGATCCCATATAGATATATATATATATATATATATATATATATATATATATATATATATATATATATATATGTATATATCTATATATATATATATATATATATATATATATATATATATATATATAGCGGGTCCACTTGTCATAATGGTAATGGCTCTTTACCTCATAAACACAAAGTGCAATGTTTGAGTCTAACTTTAAGTTACTAACTAGACTCAAAATAGCCTTTCAGGGCAAGTTGACCTAAGATTCACCCATGAAGTTATGAAAACATGGCTATAAAAGCAATCAACCTAAAAAACTGAACTTGCTATAATTAAAATGCTTTTGTTGACTGGCTACAGTAAGGAAGTGAATGACAGGATAGAAAGGAAGCCTTGTATTATGTATATCCAGGAGACAAGATGAAAGAGACTCCATTGTGAGACATACTGATGTCTTTCTCACCAAGCTGAGTAAGGAGAAAGTCAAAGTCAGTTTCTTATCAGGGGTTAAGATCTGCCACATTACGCATGCACTCAGGGCATTGGACCAGAAGTACCAGCATGACTCAGTCATAGTCCTTGTGAGTGTAAATGATGTAAGACTTACCACTCTAGACTATATGAAGACATATCATGGAGTTCTTGGAATGATATGGGATTTGTGGAAAGAGACAGTCTTCTGAAGACAGTGACAGATGTCATCAGAATCAATTACAGGTTCATGGCAATCAGACTCAAGTGTTAAATTAGGGCAGTCTTCGTGACTTTGAACTATACTCCACAGAGGACTGTGAAAGTAAAGAAAAGAGAGTATCCAAGGAGCAGCTGTAGTATTTCCTTGATAAAGGAAGAAAATTATTTTATTTCAATTCTGCTTAAATATTTTCAGTTGCACTTATAGTGACTTGAGTGATGATAGTGGGGGTTTTGTAATTTTCTAATTTTTTCCATGTTTTAGGAAAAACTTTATCTGTTTGCATTTTTTAGTTTGTTCTGGGACCATAGTTTTGCAGCAGTATTTGCAGTTGTGAAAAGAATTGGTAATTACTGCAAGATCTTAGCATAATTTATACATTATACTGAACTAATATCGTCACAGATTGATTTACTTGTAAAAGCTAGCTATTTCTATTTGGAACTCTAAATAAACGAAGAAACGGCTGGAGTTTCTGTTGTGTAGTGGTACAAATTAACAATTCCAACAAAACACACTAGCAACAACTGAATGTAAGAAACTAAATCCTTTAAAAACAGTTAAACACTTTTGGCCTCTATGGTCTTCTTCAGAACAATACATCCAGGAATACCAATCAATTGTATACTCCCACCAATAAATCACATGATCCCACATGATTAAAATACCATAAAATACAAATATTTCTTATTAAAATACCATAAAATACAAATATTTCTTTAAAAAAGTACCTAAAAATAACATTAAGATATCAATTAAACAAATCTATTTACATTTGTTTAGATTTTTTGCCTTAAATTTAATACCACCTTATAAGTGATGCTACTATTTAAACCAGGTGGATTGTGGGCATGAAACAAAATCAGCCATTTTAGTTCCCTGTAATCCAACTCCCGTTCTCTATCACCATTGAAGTCAGTAGGCACATGATCCATGACAGGAAAAAACAAACCTTTTAAAATTCCGACATTCAGTTGAATTCTTAACTAAAGCATTAACCATATTTTTTCATTGACAGCATACTGATGCTCATAAACATGTTTTCTGAGCTCTATATTGGTTTTCCTAATATAAAAATGCCTCACAAGAAAAACATTGGGCTAAATAAACTACATATTTAAAAGCACAAATGAAAAAGCTTGGTGTGGCATACATTCTGTCAGTCCCAGTGTCTGTGAAATATGGACTTTCTGAGATATATTGACACACAGAACAATTCATACATTGGAACGTGTCCTTTTTTTCTTCACATCTTTTTCCTTTCTCACTTCCAATATTGATTTAATGCTCAGACCCTTCCTGTTGATGAAAAATGGTTTATCTCCCTCTACCATACCTAATTCTTCACTTGCATTTAAAATTCTTTAATTATCTTCAGTCACCCTCTTTATGGTTCCACTATCCAAAGAGAAGGTGAGGGGCATAGAAAGGGACCATTTTTGTGTACTGCTGGATGAATCAGAAAAGCCTTTTTCACTTATGCTTCTACATTTACCCGCGGTGGTGGTGCTGCGGTAGCGTTGTCGCATCACAGTAAGACGCTGACCGGTTCGATTCTCAGCTAGAGCGTCTTCTGCGTGGAGACATGCGTGAATGGGCGTACCTTCATTGAAGGTTGTGCATCAGGGCTGGTAACCCGGCAGGTAAAAATCAACTACCAATCATTAGCGGACCGGAGACCGAAAGACACAACAACTTGTGCTTCTACATTTGCAATTTATTTAACCAAATGTTGTTCCTGTGAGGCATTTTATATTGGAAAAAAACAGTAGAGAGCTCAGGAACTGTGTTTATGAGCATCAGCATTCTGTCAAAGTAAAAAATATGGATAATGCTTTAAGTAATCATTCAACTGAATGTTGGAGTTTTAAAAGGTTTATTTTTTCTTCATGGATTATATGCCTAGTGATTTCAATGGTGATAGAGAAGGGGAGTTGGAATATAGGGAACTAAATGGAATATTTTGTTTCATGCCTTCAGTTCACCTGGTTTAAATAGTAGCATCAATTATTAGGTGGCATTAAATATAAATCAAAATCTAAACAAATGTTAATAGATTTGTTTTATTGATATATTAACAGTGTTATTGTATGTACTTTTTAGATAAGACATATTTGTACTTTATTGTATTTTAATTGTGTGGGATCATGTGATTTCTTGGTAGAAGTATGAAATTAATTGGTATTTCTGGAGGTATTGTTCTGAAGAAGACCATAGAGAGCGAAAGTGCTTAACCATTTATTAAAGGATTTAGTTTCTTACATTCAGTTGTTGGAAGTATTTTTTGTTGGATGTATTTTGAACTCTGTCTGGAGCCTTAGTCAAGTAGTTTCATTCCTATTTGTGTAGCAGAACTGTGAACTACTGCCAGATTTGAGCCTCATTTAGTCATTTATTACTGCATTTTTTTATTAACAGTGTAACTGGTAAATTGCTGCATAGTCTTGTGCCTTAGACTGTAGAGGGGTTGCAGTAGTGGCATCATTGTAAATTCTGCTACAGGATTAGTGCTTCATTGCTTTTATAGTTGTTCACATCCCATCTGTGCAGCTAGAGTCTTATAGTCTGCTTATCATGTACCAGTATAAAGTTGCATTCCAGTGCCTTTCTATTTGTTTTGCTGTTTTTCCCATTTTGTAAGTCTTGCAAAGACATGCGTCTGGAGCATTTCTCCCCATGCCTCCACTGAAAATTGGCTTCATTCCAAGTCGGACTTTCACAGTAAACAAATGTTAAATAAATAAAATAAGTCTGCCCAGCCTCCAATGATACATTAAGTACTCCGCCCTACTAAGCAGTTACAGTTCTTCCCTACTCCCAACTTCAAAAGTTAAAGTTTCTGAAATTCTAATCTACCTGGGGTCATTGACCTGTACCTCAGAGTCATAGGACTAAGAGAATTGTGGCTTGCTACAGTTTCTGAAGTTAGAGAGTCACAATATTGACTTTTCTTGATTGGATCCCTGTCTTGCTAGTATGTTTCTTGCAGCTTGAATTGTTCCCTAACCCTCCCAACCTTTCCCTGTTGTGGTTTTAAAAGCCTGTATCTCTAGTCTCAACCCCTTATAATAATTTGGCATCTGAAGTCCCTCCCACTCTTCTTTCATTGCTATTGTCAGTTGTATAAGCTATTTAAGCATTTTTCGCACCGACTGTTTTCCATAGATCTATAATACTAAATGCCCACCCTGCAAACCAGTATTGCTCTTGAACAAACCTCCTTTAATATACCTCTTCTCTCTGTAAGAGAATACAATAAAGTTTTTTGAACTAACATATGATCTCTGAGTTAATTCCTTTAGAATTAAGAATTAAGTCTTGCACTGAGATTTTAGCACCGAGCTTTGGGTTGAGTTTTTGGAATTTCTTGTAATCTATCTTTTCACAGGTACAGCACAACTGGAATTAACTGACGATCCTAGAGAGAGAACTGAACAACCTACCCCAAGACCAACAAGTTTATATTGATTAAATTGACCAGAAAGAAAAGCATAAATCGGCAATTTTTGGAAGACAGCAATAATTGGAAAACAGCCTCCAATCATCTTACCTGGGGCTCTCCCTTTTGATCTTTGTTTCTTAATCTTTTGCATACAGAAAGCGTGCTTTAATAAAACCCCTAAGTTTCAATAAAGCTCTTTAAAGGTTACACAGAACAACAGAATAGGGTTAGGGTACTTCTCCTTTATTCAGGTGAAAGCTGAGTGAGTTTACAACTTTTTTTAATTTAGTTATTCCCTCCCCAGGGAAGGGAATTACTCACTCCATTGGAACACTGCTTGTTCCTTGTTTTTTAGGCAGTGTTACTGTGTAATATGCTACTTTGTATTTGTTGATGGTACATAATAGCTCCATTCATGCCCTTTTGGCCCAGCAAGACTACCCTTTTACTTGGTTGCATGAACAGAAACTAGTTTGCGCAGGGTAGATACTACAGTTACTACTCTTTATTCTTGCAACAACTTACTGATTACCCAAATAGGACTAGATACCATGGCCATGAACGTTCTTGCCATCTCAATAGTTACATTGCCCTGAGGCAATGTAGCAATTACCTTATATTTAAAGACAGTGAAATCTGTGATGCAATTTTCTGATATCCCAACTTGCAGCATCAGCAGTCTGCAGAACAAAGTAAAAGATTAGGAATAAGGCTAACCATTCAGAATGTCAGATCTTGGTCAAGGATAACTTAGCAAAACTTAGCAAAATAAATGAAGTCATCTTTCCAGAGGAAAAAAAAAACAGTCTATTTAAGGGTTTAAGCAGATCTTTATTCAGCAATAGGTGAGTATTCATAGACATTACTCAGTTCTCAGGCTATGTGTCCCAGGCTAGTATAAGCCTAGCAATAAGCAGCATTCTAGCTTCACCATGGATGATGTCACAAGATGAACATAAGATAATTGACTTTTAACAATTGGCTTAGGTTCTGGTATCATTCCAAGGGGGTGGAATATTTGTCAATATGGGAGGATATGGTAGACAGACCATGCTGCTTTGCCAAGGATGGTCTGCACTGTTCTCCTCTGGGTTTTTGAATTTTGGATAAAACATTGTCTTCCCCCATAGTACCTTTTTTAGGCAATGCCAAACTCACAAACCTTCTGACATAGTAAACTCAACCTAAGGGAATCCAAAGATGTAACTGCTCAATGCCAGGGATCTAAAGAAGAAACTCCACTCCCTTCCAGCTGTCTTAACCCTGGCGAATGTAGACATCTGTGTAGTTCCTCAGATATGGTTTAAAGCTGTGAAGAGCACCCCAGCAGTGCAAGGCTACAAGCTTCTGCTCAGGCAGGGACTAAAGGTGGAGGAATCTCAATCTGCATCAATAACAAGGTCACCTCAAGGCTGATCAAACAGTATAATAAGCTTGAGCTTCTCTATGTCCAGTTACTGCAGGTAAAGTCACAAACCAAATCCTTGTTAACTATAGGTTCTCCTCTAACACTAAGGAAGCCCATAACTCATACTTAAACTCACCATTCAACCCAATGCCATATTCATTGGTGACTTTAACTACTCCACTATAAACTGTGAATCATACACAACCACAAATCTGCATGCCCAGAGATTCCCAGATTTTGTAAGCTCTGACACCCTAGATCAGATAGTCCACAAGCACACTAGGGGAACAAACATACTGGACCTGGTCATCACTAGTATAGGAGAATTCAGTAACTCCACCGTGTGTAATGTCCTCTCTGGTAACTTTGGACCATAAAGCTGGCTCCTTTGAAACAAAAATAAATCCTGTGACCTCAGCTAACTCTTTAACATTTAAGAAGCCATTCTAAGGGAAACTTCCTATTATTAAGTGACAACATGACAACATTTTAAGCCCCACCAAATCCTGAGAACACAGTTGCCTGTGTGGAATTGTTCACAGATACTCTATATGATCATGTTAATAAATGCATAGAGAAATCTGTGCCTACCAGAAATAAGCTCAGAGCAAACTCAAAAAAAATCAAGACACCTGGTGAAATCCAAACACCAATAGGTTGTATAACATAAGGAAGAGAGTATTCCTCTCAACTGTCCAGAGTTTTGCATAATATCCAGATTTTTACATCATATTGTTGGCCTTTTCCGTATAAAATGTGTGATTTTCTCGATCTGTGTGGCAAATCAGTGAGGACTGAATTCACTAAATAATGAAAAGCATTTGAGTTTCAGACTTCCTATCGTCCAGAAAATTCATGTTAGCACAAATCCTATCATTCTAGCAAAATTCTAAGTTTATAAGAACAATGTTTAAAACCTGTCCCTATTTTGGGAGCTTTGCCTCTCCCCCTTTATTTTTGACTTTGCCCACATTTTTTGTGCTAAGAAGTAGAGAGCTATGGAGAGTCATAGCAAAACTGAGGAAATACAACCCCAGCAGGATCAAAACTCTTTCATCAATCTCAATAAACAACTCAGAGGGCTAATCAGGTCTAACTAAGCCAATTTAGGGGAAAAAAATACCCTGCCAGGCCAAGGACAAGCGCAAGGCTTTCTTTAGCTATGTCCATATCCTCAAAGGCTGCACACAACAATGTGCAGAGCTAATTGTAAGTGGAATCACCTACTTGGAGCTGGAAGATATAACAAATCTATTAGCCAACAACTTCCCCTCCAATTTTACACCACCTGTCATTCCTCAAGAGATACCATTGAACATAACCATCAAACCATCACTAGGGAACACGTAGCAAATACACTCTCCAAAGCCAAGACCACCACATCAATGGGCCCTGATAATATCCAAGATTGCCTCCTAAATAGCATGAAACATGACCTATCCCTATTGAACCATAGCCTCCAGTCAGGCTTTATGCCACCTGAATTGAGAACTGCAACATTCATCCATCAGCATAAAGGCAGGCCTTCTATGGACCTTGGAATCTACAGATCCATTAGTCTGACTAGTCTCATATGCAAAGCCATTGAAAGAAGTATCACGTAAATGATTACTAAAGACATTTGTAACCTTCAGATGCTGGATATACCCCAGTTTATTTTTTTCAAGGGAAGATCATGCTTACTCCGTCTGGTAGATTTCTTCTAGAAGGTCACCAAGGCAATGTACAAGGGAAAAACAGTGCATTATTGTTTACCTTGACCTGGCCAAGGCATTTGACACAACACTCCATTATGGCATTGTAAACAAACTCATAAAACCAAGCATAAACCCTTATGTTACATGCTGGATTGCCAGCCTACTCTTAGATAGGACAAAATAAGTTAGAAAAGGGCTGATAAATAGTGGAGTGTCTCATGGCTGAGTGCTGAGTCCTCTTCTTTTTGACAACTACTTCTCAGAAGTCTCTGGCTTAACAAGTTTACAGATGATTACAGACTGGAAGCAGTCACAGAATCTCCTAAAGACACTAATATTCTCTAGGAAGGGCTAATAAATACAAATAAGTGCTGTGAAAGCCATGTCTTAAAACACAATGACAAGATTGCATAATAGTACCATTTGAGAATTCAGCCACCACAGGAAACTACCTCATTTATAACATACCCCCTAAGAGCAGACACAGTATTCAGGGATTTGGGGACGAATGTAGACAGTAACCTGGCTTGTGACCACCATGTGTCTAAGACAGTAAGAAAATCATTCAATATTGCTCAATGTACACACAAGGGTATGACATCTAAGTCCAAGGAAGTCTCTGTTCCACTGTACACAGCCCTCATCAAAACCATCACTGAGTACAATGCCTTCTTCAGTATGTACTGACCAGGCACATGCAACAACTGAAATCTCCACAGAGGTTCCTCACAAAATACAGGACATTAAAAACACATCCTAAAAAGATTGACTGTTGAAGGGTGATGTATGTCTGGCATACAAGATATCCCAGGATCCTACTCTGATGGCGTGCTTGCATATCTACAAAACAAGTAACATCAGAGCACAGATCCAAGGACTTAAACCTTGCTTGAGACATAAACAGGGCATGTTGGAGGTACAGGTATGTGTCTCAGGAAATACCCCTGCTCTGAAATAGGCTTTCCCTCCATAGAAAATAGAGTTCTTCCCTGACCCTGTTAAAGCATAACGTGGTCCACTGGACGGGAAGCCATAAATTCACTCCCCTAGTCTGTATCCTATGTCTCTAATGGATACAGGCAACCTGTAAATGTTTAACTACATGTGTCATAGCTTACACGTACCCCTAAAAAATAACCCCTAGAGTACCAAACTTGATGGATACATTTGGGATATGAGGCTAGGCTTAAAAATGCTCTTGTTGTCATTAGCCTAGTAAATACCTATGAACCTATGAAAATGGGACTGATCAAGTTGTTCTTGATAATGGAGGACATGAATGCTCATATTAGGATAGACAGAGTAGGCTATGAAGATTGTTTAGGTCCACATGGTTAGGGCAGTAGGAATATTGAAGGAGATAATATTCTACGCTTGTGTCTGACAAATAACTAAAGGATGGACAATGCTAGATTCGCCAAGAGAGATGGTCAGAAAATCACCTAAAACAGTGGTCAATATGCAACTCTATTAGACTTCCTTCTCATGAAGAAAGGTCATTGAGGTGAATTCAGAGATTGCAGAGTTATTCCTAGTGAAACAGTTAGTCCCAGCATAAATCACTGGTGGCTACAATCCTCACCAAGTGGTCAGAGAAGATTATAAGGTCATCAGAGACCAGGCTGAAGTCATGGAAGTTGACTGAAGTGAAAACAAAAAGAGTCCAAGTTCTATCACTGCAGAAAGAAGAGGAAATCAGTGGAGTCAAAGAAGAACAGTAGCAGTTCAAAACAGCATGTGTGATCATGACAGAACTGAGATATGAAATTGACAGGTGTATGAATAATATTGATACGGAGAGCTGGTAGTAGAATGCAGAAGTCCAGGATGTTGTCAAAAGAAAGGAGTGTAAGGAGAAGTGGAAGATCGAAATGACAGATCAAGTAAAGTTCGCTGGTTACCAAAAAGGCTAAGAAATCAGTTGCAATATCAAAGTAAAAAGCCTCAGAGAACTCTAGTACTTTTGTAAAGTGATGGTACAAAGAAACACTTTTAGACTGCAAGACAATAAAGAAAGATAAAGAACATTGTCATCAAGCATCAGTAATAAGGGATGACAGCAACATTCTGCTCACCAGTCCAGAGGACATCAAGGTCAGATGAAAGGAGCACTTCAAGAAGCTTCTGAATGAGGACAATCCCCACAGAATCTGTATTGTCATATGAATAATCTAAGAAGAAAGAGGAAGGAGAACCTACCCTACAAGAAGTAAAAAGTGCACTAAGAAAGATGAAGTCAGAAAAAGTGACAGGCTCAGGGTAAGTTACTGCAGATATGATCAAATGTTACTAGCTTTAACAGAGAAATGGCTCCTGTGGGTACTCATCCGAGTATGGAGAGAGGAGTAACCCTAAATGACTGGAGTATAACAATTCTAATGTTAGTGTAGAAGATCAAATGGGATATTCAAAATGGTGAGCATTTCAGCGGTATCTAACTCCTGTCACACTGCATGAAAGTGCCAGACAGGATGAGTGATAAATAAATACAAAGAGTAATAAACAACTAAAATGGGAACTGAGGAGTTAGATTCAGATAAGGATGCAGAAAAATTGACCCCACCCTGAGAAAGATTGTGGAGAAGAATCTGGAAATGAGGAAAGAATCCAATGGGAAATTCCTAGGCTTGGAAAAACCATATGGCGAGGTCCAAAGAAAGCTGATGTAGATAGTACAGTGATGGTTCAAAGTCCTTGAATCATTGGTGGAATTAATGCAGGCTATGCATGACAAAAGTACAGTGTTCAGACTCAGAGAGGGGTTCCTATTGGGAGAAAGCCATGTTCCAGTTTCAAGTGTCTGGGAAGTGTGTGTGAGGAGAAGGGAAGTCTGAATGAGGAGACCCAAAGGTACTGCAGCCAACTGTCACAAAGTGTCAAAGGTACTGTATTACAGAAGAATGTCAAAGAAGTTAAAAAGTAAGGTGTGCAAAACAGATCTGTGGCCAGTGTTTCTCTTTGACAGAGAAACATGGGCAGTGAAGGCAGAAAACCTGAGGAAGCTTAAAGTGATAAAGATGAAGCACCTGAGATGTATCATGAGATGCACACAGTGGAAAAGATGAACAAAATGCACACATCAGAGCAGAAGCAACAGTAGCCCCATTATAGAGAAGGTAAAGGAGAACAGATTATGATTGACTAGTCACATGTGCAAGAAACAGAAAGTAATTTGGTAAAGCAGATTTGGGAGAGGCGGGAAGAAGTCAATTGGAGATAAGGACATACAGCCAAGAAATAAATGGATTGCATGAGAAAACACCTGAGACAGGCAGGCATGACTTTAAGGCAGGAAAGTGACTCTGAATAGAGAGACGTGGCAGCAGCTGATGTTATCCTCCAACCCCATAAAAATGTAAAAAGGTTGTGATGATGATAATGATGATGATGATGATGCATGCAATGTGTTCAGAACCTATATTGCTAGGCAGAATTAACTACTGTTAGATTGTACCAATATATCATCCCTCTGATGGGTGAGCACAATTTTCAAAATGAAAAATGTATATTTTAATAGTCATTTCTAGATATTCAGGTAGCACAGAAAATAACTTTTCAACTTTTCTCCTAATCATCTAGGGGCTTGGGGCCCTTATCTTTTACAGAAGAATCACCTATAAATGAACATTGGATGCAATAATTGTAAATATGTACACAAGAAAGAAAAAGTATATTTTTATTTTCCTTACTAAGTAATTCAAATAAAATTAAGGGCTGTTATAAATTTATGTCTTTACTATGTTATCTACTATGTCTCATACAATGCTTTTTACAATGAATTCTAATGTTTAAAATGAATAAATTTATTTATATTGTTTACCACAATGTGTGTACTGCTGTATATAGCTTTTATTATATTCTGCAGTACACTTTAGTATGCTCTGATTGCATTTATGTTATGTACTTTGTGCTCCTGCACCCGAGTCATTCCTGAAAAAAATCCAGGAATTAGCACACCCACCTGGTTAAAAACATGCATACTGTGACAAAGGGAAAAACTGCCAGCCCAGCTATCTGGAAATTTGTAAATGATTATATGTCATTTGTGAATATCAACATGATTCATATGTTTGTGTTACAAATGTATGAGAAATGTATGTTATGTGTATATCAAACTGCTGGTACAGAAGTGTGTGTTGAACAGAGTTCGTACAGTGCTGAGTTTAAAATGTATCCACAGTGTACCCTGCTGGATTAAAACAGAAATGTATATACATTATTTTAATTGTTTAGATGTATGTATAGGTTCATAGGAGTGTACTAGGCTAATGGCACTGGAACCTTTACAAGTCTAGCCCAAAAAATCCCTGGCAACATGCCACCCAATGTTATTTCCCAGTGCCTCTGTCCAACAGGACCACTGAGAAAAAAGTCATCACTTCCAAGTCTTGAACCCAGGACCCTGTGCACTACAATCACAGCAATGTACCTCTACACAATCTGAGCTGTAATGTAAGATTGCCTATGTCATATGTGATAATTTAATAAAAACGTTTATTGGGGGGAAAAAAGAAGCAAAGGTGGTAGCTGCATTTCCACAGACATACTAATGAAGTGGGCAGGGCCACCTGCAGGCAAAGGGGTATACTGGGTGTAGAAAGTGGAGTCTCCTGTTTTGAGATAACACTAGAGGTAGAGGCCTTAAACATAATGTATCTTGCATATATCTTATGTATTTTGGTGAATCTGTTACGTCTATTTTTGTTCAATGGAAACTGGAATACAAAAGGTTAATTTCAAAAAAATTGCTGAAAATGTAAATTATTTTATGACAGCCAGAAACAGGATGTTTATATTATGAGCTCTCTATGTTGGCTTGAAAGAGAAACAATTACTAGGCTTGAGATGTGAAAGTGTTTATTGTTTTATAACTTTCAGGATCTGCCTTAGATCTAAGGAAAAAAACATTGTTTATGTATTTTCATAGGTAGATGCTAAATGATGATGTTTTTGAGCTTGAGAACTGAAGTCAGATGACAAGAAATTATGTCATTCTGCAAGTATCCCAGCAGTAATATTGGGGATATTAATTTGGAAAGTCTCTGAGAGAGAGATAGCATTTTGTATTTGTCTTTGACCTGATAAGAACATCCACTCACCACATCTGCTTGCTTGCCCTGTACGTAAGTCTATGGAACAGTATAATTCTTTTAGATATAGTCAGGAATATAGCTGAGCTTAATTTAGATGTTGTGTCTTTATTTATTTGAGACTGCCATGCAATGTTGTTTTAAATATTTCCTGTGATTTTGAACTCTGATGTAACTGAGATACTGAGTATTTTCTTGTTCTTTTATTATTTATAATTACATATATTTAAACCTTTCATTGTGGCTGATATTTGTGAGACATATTTACGTTCTGAGAGTACTTCCATATTTATTTGGTGACACTGTGGGCCACTCCTAATAGCCTTGCTCTTGGTCAAACTACCATTTGGATTAATAGTAACATTACGCAGAAAGATTGGACACCCTTTGTTAAGGGCCTTAAAGTAGCTGATAAGGATGAGGCTGGTGGCAGTGATAACTAAATTATAGTATAGACAAAAGGGGACATAGCTAGTAAACCTGTGCCAGCCTTTCCTAGGTGTGTGTGTGTGTGTGTGTGTGTGTGTGTGTGTGTGTGTGTGTGTGTGTGTGTGTGTGTGTGTGTGTGTGTGTGTGTGTGTGTGTGTGTGTGTGTGTGTGTGTGTGTGTGTGTGTGTGTGTGTGTGTGTGTGTGTGTGTGTGTGTGTGTGTCTGTGTGTGTCTGTGTGTGCATGTGCGTGTGTGTGTTTGTGTATAAATCAAATCTCAAAGAGTATGTGTGTGTGTGTGTGTGTGTGTGTGTGTGTGTGTGTGTGTGTGTGTGTGTGTGTGTGTGTGTGTGTGTTTGTGTGTGTGCCAGCTACTTGGGCAGGGACACGAAGCACTGATTGGACAGAGATGGTGCTGGAGGTCTTGGCTTGGTTACTCAGCTGAGATCTCAACTCTATAGCTGTGCCAGTGAGGAGTCTTATTGAGGATCTGGAGAAAGAGGGAGAAACCAGCCCCAGACTGATTGTGGTCTCTGTGTGCTCTTAAGAGAAATTGCACTTTACTGTGTGTGTACTTGTCATTCTCCCAATGTACGTCCCGCTTTGGTGCTAGTGGTGAGGATTGAGGCTCCTTGATTACTGGGCCAGTGGTAGGGCATCAAGCATACATACATATATAAATAAGTATTGCACTGCATGTTTTTTCATTGATCTGTGAATAAAATGGTGAAGTCTCCTCATGCAATGAAGCTTTACTCCCCTTTGTGTATCATGTAGTCAGATATGTGCTTCTAACATAAATCTCTCTAAATCACCTAATTAGCGCTTCACACAATAGAGCATTTATACGCATCATGTTCATGAGGCATGTGTCAAGCTGGGACATGTCAGAATGTACATGAAGAACATCATGCATCCACACTGCACATACATAAATACATGGTGATATATGGCTTTGTCTACCATCTTGCTACAATTCATGGAATGAGAGCTGTTCATTGATCCAAATCATGCAGTCATGGATGAATGTATGAGACAGGCTACTGTATGTTGTATAATGAAGTCAAAGACATACCCCTCATCTGTACATATTTTTGCTGAATGTCCATATTTTTGCCTCATATTTTTAGTCCTTTTTCATAAAGCTGTGGTCTTCTGGCAAATCATTGGTAAGTCATAAAACTTAAAGTCAGAAAATGATGACAGATATTTAACTTTCAGACTTTTGCAAGAGTGATAGTTAAAATTGCCACTCTCTTTGGGCCTTTGTCCTCCCATTATTTATGTCTTTTTTCAGATTTCTTGGTCTGAGAGGTTGAGAGGCATGGACAAAGACTTTCTTTTGTTTCCTGCTGAGGGACTATAGACAGTCTGCTGAGTATGTATGAAGCCAATTTAAAAAATAAAAACCTGAAGCTAGGTATGCTTTTACCCAGAAATTAACAAGAGTTACAGATATCCCAAAATCCACAGAGCATTGCCTTCAACATTATAACCTCAAGCAAAGACACCCTTACCTCCTCCTCCTCCTCCTCCAATGAGAAGAAGAAAAGTTCGGCAATAGCAGCATGAGATGTACTATATTTATTTAAACATTTTTTTTTCATGCTGATTTCATAACTGTCAGTCAAGTAGGTATTCTCTCTGCTGAGGTAGCCTGGAGGGAACGTACAATTCAAGTGTTCTCACTGCATGTCAGAGAAGTAGGCTGCAACTAGTTATGCCTTAAGATATATATATATATATATATATATATATATATATATATATATATATATATATATATATATATATATAATTTAATTACATTTGCACGTTTGCACATTGGCAGGTTTGCTTACCATATGCTGTTGTTACTACAACAGTTACTGCACAGCAATACCACTGCATTACATTGCAAAATCAGCAGTCCTGCCTTGATGCAACTGCTACATCTTTCACTTCTGCCACTGTACCTGTAACGTACACTGTAGATGTGCACCTTTATCTTACATATATGAGATGTAACAGCTGAATTAGGTGGGTTGCCAGGTGAGTATGACTGACATATAATTTACAGTGTACGTTAAACAATCGTATCTTGTATTATGCCATAATCGTGCACACCTTCCCACTGTGTCCCTACTATGCAGATCCATATGAAGAGGAAGTTTAGGCCTAGGCACCTCCAGCACAGCTGGCTGCTCTAACAACCTTGGCTGAGTCCAGTGATGGGGATAGAACTACCTTGCCAGAGAGGGGTGAATGCAAGTCTCAGGGAAATAGTTCTCCCAATTACTTGTGTGGGCCCAACCAAACTTACAGTAGTTCTTGCAGGCTGTGATGGTAAGATGTCTGAATAACTGGCTCAGTTGTTCTAAGTGTTTCCTCAAGCAGACTGCAGATTCACTCACCTGGTAAGCACAGGTCACCAGTCACAAAACTACCAGCTGGTAATGTTTCAATATATGTTGCCCCCTTGTTCATATTTAAATCCTCCTCTGCATCCAGCGCCCCATTCATCATCACTCTGGTGCCATCCTCTTCCTACTGTTTCATGCCCTGTATCCTATGCATGGTACACCACCCGTCACCATTTCCCACCTTGCATGTGTGTGTCCATCTACTCTCACACCAGCTTCGTGTTGCAAAGTCACTGCTGTTTGTCTTTATTCTTTCATGTTTATCTCTATCCCCACAAATAACCTCTATACCCCATTTCCTTTACCTTGCACCCCATACCCCTCATTCCTTTCTGTATATGAAAGGGAGGGCTGTAGCTATCAAAAATATTAATCATGCTTTTCTACCAATTAGAATTGCACTCTCCTCTGTATTCTCCTTGTATGGTTCTCTGTCAATGTTGTTCCCCTACTTTCCTGCTGTCCTATATATCCCTTTACTACTTCATTCTGTTGCTGATGAGGGTGGCTATATGTCTGGACTCTCGAACTTTAAACAACATACTTTAGGTGAAATTTTCCACTGTGTTTTCAGCCACTCTGCTGTAGAACACGGTACCACATATAACTGTGCTCTTTTTAGCACTAGTTTACAATGCTCTGCTCTACCAAATGCAGCTCTTACTTCAGGTTGTTTCATATTGTTCTACACTAATAAGTCTCATAACACCTGAGGTAGCAGACGCTCTAGCATACAGTCCCTTTATCTGAGAAGCTTATATTATTCCGACAAATTCTATGCTGTTAAGAAGCATAGAGCAGTTGGAGCACTGCTCAGTATACAACAAAGGACATGCAGAAGTTAATCATCAGCTCACACCACTTCATTGCCTTATGTAGCCTTTGTCACTCATGCTGTTGAGTGTAGCTTACCTAAGAATATGCATCACAGTTGTGCACTGAATTTTTACGAATCTCAGCTATGATGTATAGACTTGCAGAGTCAATTATTCCTAAAGCTGAAAAATTAGTCATTCACAGAGTTGCAAAGAATTTGATCATATGTCTCTCAACATCTTAGTGCAAATAATATGGATAAAGCCTAACAGAATGGGGAGACAAAGGCCCAAAAATAGGGACAAATTTTAAATATTGCTTTTATAATCTTAGAAAGTTACTAGAATGACAGGATTTGTCTTAACATGTATTTTTCTGAAGGATATGAAATCTAAAACATAAATGTATATCATTATTTAGTGACTTCATTCCTTAGATCATCCCAGTGGTCAGAAAAATCACAAATTTTATCAGAAACAGACCAAAAATATGAGGCAGAAATCTGGACATTCTGTGAAAATCTGAACAATTGCGAGATATAATTCATGTAATGGCAGAGGCAGCAATTCACAGATTTAAGAAGTACAATCTCTAAAGCCTCTAAGCAGCAGTGCAGTGCAGTGTGCAGTGATACAGGACTGCAGAGTTCATAGCAGAATATGACAGCCAGTGCTATTTTGCATACTTTAGAGCAATATGTTGACTTATTTACACAACTTGACAATAACTTTGATGACTTTCCATTCATGCTGAAAGTGACTTAAAGCTACAGTTGCTTAAAAATATGACATTGACATGATGGCCAGGTGTCAAGAAAAAAGTTGCTTTTCCAAGAAAGTGAACTAGACTTAGACATGTATCTATAGTCAGTTACACAAATGCATTCATTTTTATTTTTTATTTTACATTTGTTGACCGGGAGTAGTCCGACTGAGCTGCAAATAGCCATTTTTCAGCGGAGGCCCGGGGAGAAAAGATCCAGAGAACATTATACAACGCAGTAAAAACATTCATAATATAATAGAGTAAAGCAATTACAGAGGGCTAATACCCAAAATGGGATGACATTTTAGCTGGTATTTACAACATTATGTATTTATCAGAAATTAGCAAGTAAATTAGCAATGCAGTCGTGAGAAAAAGTCATTCTTTAAGCCTTAAGTATGTCTTCAATGCAGGCATAGGTTACTTTCAGATGATTTAAAGGAGGTATAGCGGTAGAGAGGTTATGCTGAAGAATAGAAAGGCAGAGTTAGAAAGATACAGGTAGTCAGTCCAGGATGAATGGAAGTGTTGAGAACAGTTATAGAGAGTAGAAGATAAAAGTAAGGAGAGATGTTCAAATAGTGAGCAGAGTGGGGGAACAATTTATGGTGGGTGAGTACAGTGGCAGGACTAGAGTGTTTTTAAGTATTCCTTGGCAGCAGCTTTGAATTGTTTAGCTTAATTTAATAATCTAATTTGAAGTGGAATCTTATTCCATGCAATGGTAGGATGGCAGCTATATATGTTGCTTCCCATTCTTGTCCTGGGTTTATAGATAAGCAGTAAGTCTTGGTCGAAGCTGTGGATTGATCTAGTTGGAGAATAGTAGGATATAAGGGAGGATAGGTTAGGGCAATGGAGAGGTTTATGTATTATAGATTGTAAAATCTGAAGCTGAGAGAGTAGAAGCAGGTTGGGTAGTTCCACCCAGAGAGACATACTTTTATAAGTATGTTGAGTAGAGAATCTGGCTACTTTATTATAGGTTGAATTAAGTTTAGCTAGGAGTGTGGCATTAAGGTTTGTGAGTATTTGAGAACCATACAGTAGACTGGGTAGGAGATAGTTACTTTACCTTTGGTAGTGAGATACTTTCTATTTCTGTACAGGAGGCCTAGTTTCTGATGGGTCTTCCTGATGCAGTTGTTGATGTGTAAGTCCAATTTAAGTTGATCATCTGTAGTGACACCTAAGAGTTTGGAGCTAGGCTCAGGTACTATTAGAGTGTTATTCAAAGACAGTATAGTAAAAGTAGATTTAAGATGGGTAGGGTAAGAGTTTTGGGGAGAAAGAGTAGGAGTTTAGGTTTTTTTTTTTGGATTTAGGATTAGTTGGTTGTTGGTGAGCCAGGTTTCTACTGATGTAAAGGCAGCTTGAGTAGTGGTAATGAGACCAGAGGGATAGTCAGAGATAGTAATCACAGTAGAATCATCTGCATATTGAACAAGAGATGACTGTGGGCAAGAGGTGTAGAGTAGATTGGTGAAGATATTAAATAGCAGTGGACCCAATATGGATCCTTGGGGAACGCCCATTTTTATGGAGAGGGAAGGGGAGACTGCAGAGTCATTTCATTGATTGTAATCGATCAGAGAGATAGCTGGAAAACCAAGTGACAGTAGCAGGGGAGAAGTTAAGATTAGTCACTTTAGTAAGAAGAAGAGAGTGTGAGACAGTATCAAAGGATTTAGAAAGGTCTAGAAATAAACAAGAGACAAGTTTGTTGTTTTTATGGGCCAAGGAAACAGTGTTGGTAAAGGAGATTAGGGCCGTACTAGTACTCTGTTTTGGGTGGAATCCATGCTGAGTAGGAGTAAGTAGGTTTTCCTGTAATAGATATTGCAGAGTTTGCTTATGTATGAATTTTTCAAGTAGCTTAGAGAGGGGTGACAGAATGGCTATAGGTCTAAAGTTAGAGATTTCTTGGATTTTCCACCTTTCTGGATAGGTAATGTATAGAATTCCTTCCAAATAGATGGAACATTAGACTCAGATATAGAGCAGTTAATCAAGGTACATACAGGAAAAGCAATAGTATTGGCTCCTAGCTGGAGGATGTAGGAAGGAATGTTATCAGTGGAACTAGAGCAGGGTTTTACTTTGGAGAGTAGAGATTTGATATAATTGGTAGATACAGGTTGAAAAGAAAAGGGTTTAGAGGGGTTTGAGCCAGAAGGCAGGACAGAGTAATTTGGATCATTTGTGGGCGGGGGGGTGTATTGGGACTGGAAGGATTTCCAGGATGCAAAATTTGGTTGACTGAGTTCCAAATTTTTTTAGGATTTGGATTTTAGTGCTGTAGGAGGGATGAAGTAAAATTCTTTTTTATCTTTGGCAATGTGTTTTTTAGTCAAGTTTCTGAGTTCTTTGTACTTTTGCCAGTCAGTGGGAAGTTTAGATCTCATCCAGGTTTTCCACAGCTTGCCCCTATTTCTCATTAGGGTACAGGTTGCATTGGAGAGCCATGGGGATACTTTAGATTTTATTCTAACAGTACGAAGGGGTGCTAGAGCGTTTAGTATATCAAGAAAGATAGAGTTAAATGATTGGACTGCTTCATCCAGAGACAGTTCATTAAGGTGACTCCAGTTAATTCTCAAAAGAAAAGTATTAAAGGTGTCAGGAGAGAAGGTGGATAGTTTACAACACGTTATGTATCTGTGAGGTCTGGTAAAGTTGGGAGTGAATCTAGTAACTTTTATTGGAGAGTGGCCACTAAGAGAATTTGGTAGGGTGTCGGGATTATGATATATAGTAGGATCAGATACTAGTATCCAGTCAAGTAGAGTACAAGGGATTTGTGAGTTATTGTAGTGAGTAGGGACAGATATTAGTTGTGTAAAGCCATGCAGATTAATACAAGAGGAAGAGTTGTGGTCATTTAGAGCTTGCCAATTTATATTTACATCACCAAGGAGAATAGTTTCATTTAAATAGTGTTCAGTGAGGTAGGAGAGAAAATTTTCAAGAAGGAGAATATTATCACCTGGGGGGATATAGATGGCTACTACAGTGATAGTTGAGAAGTTATTAAGTTTAAAGTTAGCTGCCAGGATTTCCGCAGGAAGGAAAGATGGGATTGGTTCATTAAGACAAGTGAGAGTTAGAAGGTTAGAATAAATACTACTCCACCCCCTTTCTTTTTTTGGTGATCTAGCCAAAGTATATTGTAGTCTGGGAGAACAATGTCCTTATCTGGAACAAATCCTTTTATGTTCTTGGACATGTGCAAGTGAGCTGCGATTCATATAGGCCATTTACTCCAATGCATGATGACTTCAAATGAGCTTATGCAAATGTTGAAATAATGAGATGGAAATGAGGAGTGCTGTAAATCTTCATATGCTAATAAAGTGTGTTTTATATCATTTGCGATTCATAGTCAGATTTTCCCCTTCTTTGTGCTGGTCGCAGATGCACTATATAAAGAAAAGCCACACCACATCTATCAGAGTTGCAGTTGAAGAAAATGTTATTACTTGCTGCAAGTTTTGCTATTTCTAGGTCTGAGCTGCTTGTCTTGGCTGGGCCAAAACCACTTATAGCTTTGATAATCAGGAAATCCTTGATAGGTTTAGAGTGTTTGAGGACATTATAAAGGTCTTAGTCAGTATGTTTAAACTTTCTATCCCTGTGGATAACAAAGTATGTATAGCCCTTACTATACTTTCAGGATGCTGCAGCAGTTCCTGGATGTATTCTTTACAAATGTGGATCAGTATCTCATCCTGGTCGATACCATTCCATCAGTTGCCAGGTAGTATTTGATGCATGGAGGTGCATCACTAATGTTTTGGACCAGCACCCTAGCAGTGCTTATGATTCCCATACCTGGCATACTAGATCACTCTCTTGTCTCTTCCTGCATGGTAGGATGGCCAGTGGTCATCTTGTTGGAGAGTGGAAAAACATTTTTTTGTTATATTAAAGTAGTTATTAATTTTAACATATATTGTTGAATACTATTTTTTCCTGTTTTGTTTCTCCCCTTTCTTTCTCTCTCTGTCTCTTTTTTCAGCTGATGCTGGATATCCACTGGAGCCATGATTCATGACTCCAGTGAGAAATCCAAGTGAAGCTGTAGAGGAAACATATAATATGTCTTTGTCCAAAGCCTGTATTATCACTGAGAGGGTCTTTGGCCTCCCAAAAAGCCATTTCAGGTGCCTGAATGAGTCTGGGGTGCCCTTCAGTATAATGCAGCTACTGCATGCAGGATATTTACTGCTTGTTGCATTCTGCATAACTTGATCATGTACCATGTACTAATACAGACACAAGCTGCAAGGTTTGATACTCACATGGTGCAATTGGCTAGGCTTAAAGTGGCCCACAGAGGCAGTTAGCCTAGTACTAATCTATGAACCTATGAACCAGTCTTGTGGTGAAGTGACCCATGCTGTCACTGCAGCTCCCAGTTCCAGTCCCACTATGAGTAATGATGAGAAGCCAGCAGCAATAGCAAGTGACTCCGTGCAGCAGGCTTGTGCATGGCATGTGGCTGTACAGGTAAAGAAATTGGGTCTAGTCGAGAACTATACACTATGATATTCAAGTTAAGTGTTTCTGGGCTGTGCTATGTGGTGCATGGTCTGCTGTCACTGTTCTTCTGAAGTTCTCTCTCATCTTAATTTTTTTTATTAAATGTTAGAATAACGCTCATGCTGTTGTTTTGTCTGAGTGCCCACTGACTCCTGGTCAGTGATGTTGAAATGCATCAAATAGAAAATAATTCACATTTTTGACAGCTGTCATATCTAAATTCTGTTTTAATGAATACTTAATTATACAAAAGTTAGGAATATTGACATCAGTGACATAATTCATGATTTAATGCATTACAATTATATATGATGTTTTCTTTATGTATGCCATTTCTTCTTAGGTTATTCTGATGTCAGATTAAGTTTATGCTATCATACATAAAAAAATTCTGACTCCAGAAACTATCATCATTTGTGCAGTGGGGAGGGTGAAGTGGCAAAAGTCTAATTTTACATGGCAAGATACTCATTTTAATGTGTCATTTGCTTATAATATATTTTTCCTAAAAATGTTTGTTGATTCCTATTTTGATGTTTTAGGTACTTGCCTCTAGGAGGAATGGTAATCCTTGTAGCATTGCTTTTTGCTAACATTCATTGATGGTGTCCATACTAATTTTACAGTGATGCAATGCATACATTTGCAAACTCTTCCCCAACCAAACCTCCATTCCAGTTAAACAGACAGTTGTGGCATTGAAGCTGATTTACAGTGGTACAAGGTCAAATGAGTCATACACATCTCCTGTTGATAGGCTTTGTTACAGTGCAACTGATTTGGAGGAGGGACTATCATGAGAACTGTTAAGGTGAGTTGGTCTGATGTCATGACCTACTTGATGCAGGTGGTCCTGTTGTCACTGACCTCACATTGCTGCAAGACCATAAATGTGATCCCCGAATGTGAGGTTCTGCTAGGTGTTGAATGCTGATGTGGCCTGTGTGAAATGTGCTGTGACTGTGCACTATGGCTGCTGACATTACTGTCCTGAGAAGCAACATTAGTATCATTTAACCCCCCCCCCCATGTGTCCTGACAGTACCATATCCTCTGCGCCTTGCAAGCTTGACTCCAGCTTGACTCTGGTATATCCTAACTAGTATACAAATGGAGGTGGCTACTAATACTTGGTGTCCCACCATACTATGCATCAGTGTGACACTGGCATTATCCCTGCTCTTTGTCATATTGAAGTAGTGCTGGAAATCATCACACATATCTTGGACTACTCTGATCATTTCCATCTGACTCTCTGTAGAAGTGCTCTGAGTGTTAACAATTTTATGGGACATTTCCTATTTGACAGGCAATGTTTTATGTGTTTCCTGGGGTAGCTGTAAGAAACATATTTATTTATTTATTTATTTTACATTTGTTGACCGGGATAGTCTGACTGGATATATGTCCATTTTCAGGGGAGGCTTGGGGAGAAAAGCTCCAAGGGTGGTTACATAAGCAATATTCACAAAGAATCGATAAAACAAGAGTCATACTAACATAGTACAAATAAAACACACTTTACAGACTCAGTTAAATTTATACAATCTCGCAAACTTCTAATCTGTCTTAACAATTAAAGACACAGTTGAGTTCCATTTACAAAAATAGTATTGGTACGCTAGTAAAACTAGACTAATGATTTAGTCAGGCTTGGAGCAGGGACATAACCACTGAGACTTGAGTTGAAATACTGCTTGAGAGCTTTCTTGAATTGAGATAGGGTGGTATCTAGGGTAATGTTAACAGGTAGTGAGTTCCAAGTTTTGTCAACAGAGTTGGCGAACAGGGAGTCTCCGGCTGAGTTGCTGGATTTGATGGTTTGCACTACTAGTCTATTAGATGAGCGAAGTGATCTGGAGTTGGAGTGGGGATAGATGATGTTTTTCAGTGCAGGTGTACTTTCCGGTTGGTTAAGTTGGTTATACTGAATCTGCCTGGGTAGCTCTAGCCATCCGAGATAATTTAGGCTTATACAGTGATGCGTAATATAGGGCAGACCAGTGGCAAATCTAGCTATGTTATTATAGCAGCTTGCGAGTTTAAGTTCAGTTTTATTTAGGTTGGCAAGCAAAGGGGAAGCATAGAAGATGGTAGAGAGTAGATGGGAGTGGGCAATGGGAGTCCTATCAGGTGGGGTTAGGAATGGCTTTATCCTATACAGTGAGCTCAGTTTTTTATTAATGGTTTTGATAGTTTTGTTGATGTGCACATCAAATTTAAGATTGTTATCTACAATAACTCCTAGGAGTTTTGTATGGGCATCTGGGGAGATTATGGTACCATTATTAGACTTAATGGAGAGAAGATAATGCCGGGGATCTTTGGGTGGGGGAGAAAAGTAGGAGCTTTGTTTTGTTGGGATTTAGAATCAGACAGCAAGTGGCAAGCCAGTTTCCAACTAGGTTAAAAGTACTCTGAGTAATTGTTAGCAGCTCTGTTTGTGAGGTGCCAGTGCAGATCAACGTGGAGTCGTCCACGTATTGAATGCAGTTAGCTTTTGGGATGACAGTGTGGAGGTCACTAATAAAAATGGAAAACAGAAGTGGTCCCAGAATAGACCCCTGGGGTACACCTAGGGTGTTGGGTAGGAGGTTTGACACTTTGTTCTGCCATAAGAAAGTTTTTTGTATATTGTGCAGATAGGATTCAAACCATTGGAGAGAGTGATTGCCTAGAGTCATTGTTGCCAGGGTGTGGATGAGTAGATGGTGGTTAACCATATCAAAAGCCTTAGAAAGATCCAAAAAAGGGCTGAGGGTAACTTGTTCTTGTTCCTGTTATAGTTTATAGCATTAGAGAAGGTGAGAAGGGATGTGGTAGTACTATGATGTGGCCTGAAGCCATGCTGAGAATTAGCCAGTAGGTTGTTTTGGGTTAGAAAGTACAAACGCTGTTTATGGACGCACTTTTCCATAATCTTTGCCAGAGGTGACAAGATGGCTATGGGTCTATAATTAGATAATTTAGTATAGCTAGCACCTTTATGGAGGGGTATGACACGAGATATTTTCTAGATAGAGGGGACTGAAGCTTCTGATATGGACCAATTAATTAGAATGGAAATGGGGTACGCTATATTATCTGCAGCTATGACATGAGATATTTTCCAGATAGAGGGGACTGAAGCTTCTGATATGGACCAATTAATTAGAATGGAAATGGGGTACGCTATATTATCTGCAGCTATGACACAAGATATTTTCCAGATAGAGGGGACTGAAGCTTCTGATATGGACCAATTAATTAGAATGGAAATGGGGTACGCTATATTATCTGCAGCTTTTTGCAAATATTCAATGGGGAAAAGGTCAGCAGCTAGGGTAGTAGGTTTTAATTTTTTTTAGTAGTGATCGAATGAAACATGGAGAGACTGGTTAGAAGCTAAAGGAGTGCTGGGCACTGGGAATGGTATCCAGTCAGAGTTAAGGGGTAATTGGCTAGCAAGGGCTTGGATAGTTTCAGTAAAGAAACTATTAAAGGTGTTAGCAACATCCTCTGGTAGTTTATCAGTAGAGGCTGAGGGAGGTGGAGTGGTGGTTTGACCTGGGTGCAGTAATTTATTTATCCCTGCCCAGAATTTTTTAGGGTTATTTTGGTTTCCTTGCTGGAGATGTAAGTAGTAGTTTTTTATCTAAAAAATGGATTGTTTTGTCTCATTTCTTAGTTGCTGAAATCTGGTTTGATCTAGAGGGGCTTTTGTAGCACGCCATGTTGCACATGCCTTATTTCTGACAGGGACATCGGGAGGCATACGCACTGTACTGATTTCAGTACAACTTATTTAGAAGGGGGGTAGCTTTTTAACTAAAAAAAAAAAAAGCGTTGGCTCTTTAAGGATGCTTGCTGCGTGTTGTGGTGAAGGCGAATGGGTGCTGCGTCATGTCCGGCTGACTGCGAGCGGGAAATTAGCTTGAATGGAGCAATCGTTAACAGATAGGAGTGCGAGCGGGAAACGGATCAGGAAAGTATGGAGCAATCAGGTAAGGAGAGTATGTGTGAAACAGTGTATGTGTGACTCAGAAAGAAATCATAATCATCACTTAGGATGCTGATACTTTTGTCAGTTCCAGTGTTCTCTCTGATTTGGAAAAAAAAAAACTATTCCTTCCCAACGATCTCACTTCCAACGTACTGTGCTTTTGCTGATTTCATTTCATCCCAGAGGGATTTGGGGACGTAAGATGATACACCTGAAAGTTTCCTTGGATGCTAGCATGAATGGCCAATTCCCAATCTCAGGTGTATGTGTGTGGTTAACAAGCAGTGAACAGCCAGTTGTTTAGCACATGAAATGCTTAACTCATTTCCTAGACCATGTGCTCTGTGTCTGCAGGAATAAGCATGCTGGAGGACTTTAGCATCATCGTTATTTGCAGAAATACATCATCTATACTCTCCCTCCACTAGCAATGATCTGGATTACATTTGTAAGGCATTGTAAATTGCTCTAAAAAAGTGAGCACCTCTAAACACAAACCTTATAGAGAGGGAATGTATCAAACAAGTTATTGTAGGATTTTATAGACAGACCGCTTCTGGCTTATTATATTATCAGCTGCTCTATCATTAAGAGATGGGAGTAGGCTAGTTACAGGATATGTCATTGGATCTTCCCTTAAAGATTGAGCTGCATTCAATAACCTGGAGAAGTTTTTTTTCACATATGATTTGCTGAAGAGTAAAGAGTTTGGTCATGCTTATTGCTAATTTTTTTATGTAGTCTGTGTGCTAAGCCAAGCACACACACACACACACACACACACACACACACACACACACACACACACACACACACACATATATAAAGACAGGAGGTGTGCAGGCAATGAACCAGCATGGGAACAGGGAGTAGTTTTGTCCCCACATAGAAGCGGAGTTATATTTCTTTTGGGTGCGGAGTACTTGTAATTTCTTCAGAATGTTGTGCATTCATGTCAGTGGCAATCACTTTTTATTCTTGATTTTCTGCTATTTGGGAGTATAAATTACTTAATCTAATGAGTCTTCTGGTTTATTCTGGAAAAAACGTGGGGTAGGGCTTTGTGACATGTTCTTCTGATTTAGTACTGAAATCTTACCATGGAGCATTGAGATGTACTATTCCTGAATTTCATTAATCACAAGAAAATACATCATTCCTCTGTCTTTCAAAATGATACCAGAGTTCCATCTGAATTATCCATTGAGCTATCTGCATTCTTTAGATACAACTGGAGCAATGTAAGTGCATTTCACATTGCCTGAATGCTTACAAGCTCCTTGATTTTGATTTTTACAGTTCATAGCTCTGATATAGCTGAGCATTGGAACCTTGTAGTTCTGGATACAGAGTGTTAGAATTCCACTGAACAGATCTATATCTGTAGGATTTGTCTTACAGTTCCTGCATTCTGGTGAAGAATATACATAAAATTCTAGGCGGATGGCCAGAAGTCATTTAGTGTCCTTTTTTTCTTTGTGAAATTGATGGGATAGTGAAACGTCCGCTGTTGGGTAATGCCCAGCTACCCATAAGTTCTGAGCACTGTGCTTAGGCAGTGCAGTATCATGTAGGTACATTCTTGTAGTTTTTCTTCCATATTTATCACATTTTAAGTTTTTGCATGCCTAGCCCTTGCCTGCAGTTTGTGGTACAAGTTAAGAAGATGCAAATGGGCACCCTTGCCACCCTTAGAAAACATGTAGCACCTGCACTGTTTCCCTTAGCACTGGCCCAAACTAACCCTTTCCCTGCTGCCTGTCTTAGACATTGTGTATTAATACAGTCGCTGAGCATACCTTCCTCTTTCCCTTCCTCCATGGATAACGATGTAATACTGAAAGTGGTCTGATTTTCTCTTCCAACAGTTTTCAGTAATCTTTGTACAAATATAGCCCTTAAAAAACATCCATTTCAGCTGATTTCAAAAGAAATGTTTTGTTTTACACAGTAGTTGCAGTTGATATACCCTGTGTTGTGAAGCAGCTGAGAAAAGTTTGGTTTACCTATTAGTGTAGCTTAACTGATCAAAGTAAATTACATTAACTATCATAACACATACTCACATGGGTTTCCTCCGGCTGTTGCGGTTTCCTCCCACATTCCAAAGACATGCAGTAGGTGGATTGGACACTCTAAATTGGCCGTAGGTGAGAGTGTCTGTGTGAGTGAGGGGTATGAATGAACTACAGTGGCAGGACTAGCCACCCAGTGGTGTAAACCTTGGCTTGAGATGATTGTCACTGCTGAAGTGACACCCTGATCCCATGTACAAAATGGGATAAGGGGTTGAAGATGGATGGATGGATCATAACAAGTACACCATTTGTCTGTTGGTTTAATTTAAAATTACAGCAAATGAACAGGATTTTTAGCATTTGAGAAACTTAGCCGCTAACATAAAGTATATTATAAAATAATTGAAATACATTGTTTATAGAGATCTGCCTCATGTCCTCGGATCACTTTTGAGTGAGTCCTGGAGTAGGCCGGCATCACATTTTTCATTTTTTCTTTCATGATTTACTTTGGGAAAAATACCTTCATTCTTCATGCAGGTGATGGTGTGCACTGTTTAAACTAATATAACTAACTCTATAAGGTCACAAAATTTTAAACTGAATTAGAAAAAAATGTGATATGTTCATTTGATTAAATAGATGGTCCATGACACTGTTAAGGAGCTTAGCCCAATTTCCCAGAGCATTGTCTAGTTGAGTGTCTTACTTGGAATAGACTAGTAGAAGCTGATGGAATAAAACTCTGGACTATGGGGAGCAGGTCATTAACAGTTTATCATCTATGCTAACTGCCATCCTTAGACAGTTTAAACAAGAAAAAGAAGACTTCATGAAATTTGAGCTCATGACCTCTGGTTTATGAAGCCCTGTGCTCTAATCTCCAAAATACCAAGTCATATAAGACTTGCTTAAAAGTTAGTCTAGGACATAAATCG
This sequence comes from Protopterus annectens, assembly GCF_019279795.1. Taxonomy (NCBI): domain Eukaryota; kingdom Metazoa; phylum Chordata; order Ceratodontiformes; family Protopteridae; genus Protopterus; species Protopterus annectens. The sequence continues at coordinate 274,635,265 of NC_056729.1, read as the reverse complement.
TTATTTTGTTTGTTTGACTGATTATTGATTGGGTTAATCCCACTAGGCCAGCGGCCTACTTTCAGAGTGAAGACCTGTTCATGGTATTCACACTGACTAAGGGAAAATTTGGTCAGGGCACCAAGGAAATAATACTCCTTTCAGAAAGTATTCCGGCATCTTTTACATCCACTTTAGTGACAACCATCTCAGGCAGATGTGACCTCATAGCTTGTAACTTGTAAGCTGTATATTATTTGTGCAAGAAATTATGCTGCTGTCTGTAAAGCTTAAGAGAGTCAGGGACATAAATAGACATTGTTTAATAGATGTTTGTAACTGTATGTGGCATATCATTTGTGTAAGAAGTTATGGTGCTGTCTGTACAGCTTAAGAGAGTTGGGGCATAAAGAGATGTTTTATAGTTGGTTACTTTACATTGCATATGATTTCTGCAAGACATTGTGTAGCTGTCTATGCAACTTAAGGTGTACAGCTGTGGTATCATAAGTTGTATTGCTTTAAGCTGTGTGATGGTAGTTCTAGAATTTATGAAGTGTGTGTGTGTGTGTGTGTGTGTGTGTGTGTGTGTGTGTGTGTGTGTGTGTGTGTGTGTGTGTGTGTGTGTTTGAAATGCCTCCACATAACACAACAGGTGTTTAGGCTCAAACCTGTACCTTTGCTTCAGGGTAAGAAGAGCCTAAAGTCCCTAACCACCACCATTTCTGAACTTTGTTCAGATTTTTATTTCTAACAGTTGTGAGGTATGGTGAGAACTGAAGTTGTATTCCCCAGTTGTGTTGAGAAGTGAGAACTGAAGTTGTATTCCCCAGTTGTGGTGAGAAGTGAGAACTGAAGTTGTATTCCCCCATTATTATTTTTGTTGTTTGTCCAGGTTTTTTGTGCTAAGGTGTGAAGTGAGAACTGAATTTGTATACCCTCATTATTGGCTTTGTTTGTCCAGGTTTTTTATGCTAAGAGGTTGAAAGCTATCTAATAGCCATTAAGTTTCAGTCTTCTGATTTTTCAAACTGTTGATTTAGCATAGTGGTATATTGCATTGACTGTAGCGCATATGGTTATGGGTTCGAGACATGCATGGTGGTAACACAGCATTTTATTCTAGCAACTTTCTAAAATTATATAAGCAATGTTTAAAATGTGTCCCTGGTTTTTGGGCTTTTGTCCCCCCCCCCCCATAAATGTTGGCTTTTTCCAGATTTCTTGTGCTGCAAAGTTCAGAGATACAGCTGAATGTCAAATACATTTTACAAGGAGCTGAGAGCTGTAGGGGAACTAAAGTTTAGTGCTGCTTATGCTGAGTTTACTTAGACTGTAAATAGCACAACAGGTAGGGTACTTGCTTTTGATGCAGAAGGCTGTGGGTTCTTCTCCCACAGTAGGTAGTTGCATTGCTGATACTGTACTGTGTTGTAAAGGAGGGTGGATGCTGTAGTCCTTTTTGGCGAAGATATCTAGTAGTAACTATGAACCTGTTATCAGTTTGCCATCCATTCCCTATTGCAATATTACTAGCGTATCACTTTTTTAATGCAACATAGGCAATTTATTCCTCAAGGGCAATGGGCACTTTATTTGTAGATCAAACAATGAAATATAAAGTTGTTTGCTAGCAGCAACCTCTTCATTAGTTACAGATTTCTTTAATGTGGAATTGTGTAGATGGCTTTTACTAGTTCAGAGATTGTGCATATTTAATGATACTGGTGGACTGTAGAAGTTTGAGTAAACTTTTATGATGGAAATGTTCTGAATTGGGCTGTTTTGTCATTATTGGTGCATGCATTTTGTTTCATTGTTTACTGGAAAAATGTTCAAAACAATAAATTTAAAATGCTCTCTAACAACTATACTGTATTGTACAAGGAATATAATTTAATACAATCAGGAAGGTGTATCAAAGCGCACGTGTATGTTCCATGTGCAAGGGGCCTATGATTTGAAAACAGCACAAAGTTAATCTTCATCTACCACTGGCAAAATGTATTTTCTTTGAATGTGGGTTTCAATGCTGTTTCAATGAATGTAAACTCACAAAGAAGTTTTAATACTAAATCTAGTTTCATTGTGAGACTGCATTGCTTTGTTTAACAGATATTTATTGGTGTCCGTGCTGTAAAATGCAAAATAAAACTTTTCTGGCAAATCATTTAGGAATTAAGTCAATAAATAATGACAGACATTAAGTTTCAGACATCATAACCTTCAGAAAAATGCATGCTAAAGCAAGACCTGTTATTCTATCAACTGTCTTAAGTTAATACAAGATCAATTTGTAGTACTGTTTGTATGTTCCCCCAATATATTTGGCTGTATCCAGATTTCCTGCATTAAGAGGTTGAGAGGTACGTGCAAATCGCTTTATAGACTTAGGAATATCCAAACCTCTCAACTGTTCCAATTTTGGCTCAAAATGTTGCTCCCCCCTAATAATCCCTCTGCAAAATAGCAATTTTGGAAAAAAACGTGGAGGCTTTACAATTATAAATAACTAATGATCAGAGTTATACATTACTTTTATTTCAGAAATGCATGTAGATTCTCTAATTTTGTCAGCTGCTCAGTTCCCAGCTGTATTGTCTGGCAATTTTATATTTTTGCATCACATTTTTGGTCTGTTTTTCATAAAATTGCGGTTTTCTGGCAAATTAGTGGCAAATCATTAAAGACTGTATTTAGAAAATAATGGCAGACATTTGAGTTTCAGTATTCATACCTTTCAGAAAATTCGTACTAATGCAAGACCTACTACTATTATCTTTCTAAATTTATAAGGGCAATATTTAAAAAAAAAGTCTTTATTTTTGGGCCTTTGCCTCAGTTTTATTTATGGGTTTTTTCTCTAAGAGGTTGAGAGGTATGTGTGTGTGTGTGTGTGTGTGGTAGATAGCATACCTCTCAACTGTCCAAATTTTGCAGAATGTCCAGATTTTTGCCCCATATTTTTTGTCTGTTCCTCATAAATTTTGTGATTTTCTAGAAAATCACTGAAGGCTGAAGTTGCTAAATAATGACACATTTGAGTTTCAGACTTCATGTCCTTTAGAAAAATTCATACTAGCACAAATCCTGTTATTCTAGCAACTTTCTCATACTAGCACAAATCCTGTTACTCTAGCAACTTTCTAAGTTCACGAGAGCATTATTTAATATCTGTCCCTGTTTATTTTAGGCTTTGTCCATATTTCTTGCACTAAGAGGTAGATGGGGTGTGTGTGTGAATGAAAACACCCTAGTTAGATGTAGCAGGTGGTTAGTAATTTACTCAAGCTCAAAACCTGTACCTTAGTTACAGAAAACAAAAGCATGGATCCTCTACCCAACTACCATGCTGCATTTTTCAAAGAACTGACTTTCAGGTTCATTTTCAATTCAAGGAACAGAGTTTGAGTGAATCTATATTATATTACTGAAGAGGCATTACAGCGAATGCCTCTTCATCGATACTAAGAGAGCGAACCGTGAATTACGAGAATGGCCGTAGCTTTGTTGGGGAGGGGGGTAGCAGTTTGAGAGCTGCGAGTACAAATTTGAAATTCCTAGCTACACCCCTGATTTCTGACTATGATTTTTGATTTGGTTTCTTTAGACAGCCACGGGCCAATGGCTGTTTTTACCCTAGTGGAGTGTGCAGGAGCATGAGAATCGAGGATGGTAAGGAATTTATTGTTAAAGTAGACAACAGCTTTGTCTAGGGGCAAGTGTTTTAGGGCAGACCAGTTGCATGTCTTAAGTTTGTCCTGAAACTTACTAGGACTGAAGCTTTTACTATTTCTTACAGTTCTATACATGGACTGATGGGAGTTATAAGATCTGTGCTTACAGATAAAGGTGAGAAAGTGATCACTGAGGTCATCAGGGATGGTCCCTGATGTATACATCTGGGGGTGGCTATTGATTAGTATCCAGTCCAGTATACCATATTTTTGGTTAAGTTTCCCTATCCTGGTGGGGGTGGATATGACCTGTGTGAATCCATACAGGTTTACATGGGTGGTAGGAGATTGAGAGGAGCAGGTGTTCCAGTCAATGTTAAAATCTCCAAGTACAATGGTTTCTTGTGGATAGTTATAAGCTAACCTGGTTCCCCCTTGTAAAGCTGTCACTGTGAGCACTGTTTTCTCCAAATGTCTAGCATCATCCTCAAACTGTCCCTCTGGGTTTGGAGGTACTGGTATAGAGGTGCAGGGGTGTTCTTCCTGTACAACCATGAATGGTATGTCAAGTTGTGCTTGACTGTGTGTTCCAGTGTTACTTTCTGCAGAGTTAGTAACATGTTGTGGGGTGAGGGAACCTGCCATTAAATTTGGAGATTGCCTGCCACTTCCCTCAGGGTGCTTCACAAATATGACTATTTTATCATCAGCAGAAACAGCAGCAACTCCCATTCTGTTGCTGACATCCACAGTTAATGGTATAGTTGAACTGTTTGTTTCTGATGCTAACTGTGTAAAAAGAAATTATAAAACATTAAAACAATGCAACAGCATATGGTACACTATTCTTACAAGAGTGCGAGTGGGAGACTTGCCATACACACTGCCTTCATTTCATTATTTTCTGATGTACAATGCTCACCTAATAATAATTAATTGTATCATGTTTAATTACATCATTCCTTGTCAGCATTCAAGTCTTTCTGTATACGTGTGTTACAGATTTTAAACCAACCATCATGACCAGATGAGTGTTGCTGCTGCTGCAGACATTGGTAAGATGGAGCAGTGTCCATACCGCCTCTAATTATTCATGTTCCATCATTTTCTATGTCATGGTCATCCCCATAGATCTGGTGTTAACTGGATAAGATTTTTTGCCCCCCCCCATCCCCCCCCCCCTCCAATAAAATGGTATTCTCCCTGGCCTTGCTTCAAGCATGTGCAACCATATAATTTGCCCTTTTCTTGCACTATGCCACTGCTTGCTTTCTGCCTCTAACTGCATTGATTTCAACAATTACTTGACTCCAGGCGTGTTCCTCTTGGCTTGCCTGGGCTCCCTTTTTACCAAAAAAAAAAGTTTCCCATATGTCATAAGTGCTGCCATGAGGACACAATTTTCCTTGTTGCTGAAGTTATCCTTTCTGTGCTATAAACCCTTATTTTCCATCAGTCCTACATATAAAATGAACCACAGTCAGAAAGTGTGACAGTAATGTTTGGATGTAATAATCTTTTAAACTATAAAACACTGGCCAAGTATTCCTTCCACTCGCAATAAGTGTTATTTGACACAAACCAATATAATTACCTAATAGAAATCTCAATATTGACATGCAGAATTGTAATATGTAATACCTACAGTTCATTCAGGTCATGAATGCAATCACTTTTGTCACAAAAAGCATCCTTACCCTTCCCTCTTCCATTGCCATGTACTGATGATGCTGTCATTTTTTATTCCTCACTGTCACTCCCAAAAATATCAGACTTGTCACACATGCCTTTTCGTGTCCTTAGCACAGTAAAATCTCTAGTTAATTGTTGCATTTATATCCATGTAAGCACGGTCGGTAAATGATATCAGAGTAATGATCATTTTCTATCATCATCAATCATTTCCACTGCTGCTGTCATGAAATGCAAATTAAAAATGACAGAAATTTACCAGTCAGTGCTATCATAGTAAGCGCAACATACATGTAAGTTCATTGCAAATGAGCCTTAAGTCATTAATGAAATATTTGTAAATGTTTCTTATTAAATAATGATATAGTTCCTTACTTTAGTAAGTTTGCTGTATCCTACTGCATTTGCTGCCTGTCTCAGCTATTCATGAATTATATGGTAATGCTCAACTTATTAGCGAAAATTCAGGCCATTTGCACATGTTGTATGCAAATTAGGTTAATGTATATGCATCCCTATGAATCATAGTAATGAAAAAGCATGTCCTGAGGTATATTGGCAAATTCTGGCATTTCACCAATTGTGAATGCATGTCCAACATAACATGAACATATTTAATAGTGACATGGACACACTGTAGATGGTTCCAAAGTCTGCAGCACTCCACAGCTATCTCAAGCTTTCTGCAGAAAGATGTGAATGGCCCTAGACTAGCAAAAATCAGAATGTAGCTCTAACAAAAAACAAAAAAAATGGAGTCATCTGAATATCAGGTATGCATCAATTTGAAGTGTAATCCTTGTTCATCCAAAATTGTGTGTTATACCCTAGCATCTCAAGCAAGCCTTAACTTCATAAAAGTAAACACCTTATGACATTTATCCTACCCCCCCCCCAAAAACAATTCTGCTGTACTACATGACACTTACTGGTGTTAGTGTACAAAACAATTACGTTTTACCAATAAGCATTATCAATAAAGATTATTAATCATATATTTCCATTTTTATGAAGCATAGAAGGGAAAGGAAAAAATCAATATGTAAAGGCAGTTTTGGTTACACCAAACTGGCCAATAGTATCAATAGCTGGTGTGATGACCATACTAGCTAAACAGGTTTAGATAAGGTGATGTCACACTCCACAGGGAGTGGTTCTATCCCTGATTAATGCATCCCTGACCATACTTACATCACACCCCACAGAGAGTGTTTCTATTAACCTATATGGTTTTACTCAAACCATTATATCCCCCACAAGGACCATTAAACTCAATGGCAAGGAAAGCACCTTTGATTGGACCACCAAACATACAAAGTAGGAACCCTCCCCGAAGATATAAGTGACCATTCACTCACTTTCATAATCAGATATGAGTGACATTCCAAACCCAACAACCTATAGGACAATAAGGACCAACAAGAATTTTAACCCTGACAGCTTTCAAAAATAACTTTTGGCATGTGATTGGTCATCTCTGAAAAACCTACCTCTAGAGGAAGCAGTAAAATACTTTAATTAAAAATTCCTAGCTATTTTAGATTACCACGCACCAACACATACAATCAGAGCCAGGATTAAACCAGCCCCATGGCTCTCAAAAGTTACCAAACAAAAATTCCTCCTTAGAAACAAACTGTGGGACAACTGGCTTTCTACTAAAAACCCTGCAGATCAATTAAGGTGCAGACAGCTAAGAAATGAAACAAATAAATCCATATTGCTAGACAAATGAAATTTTTACTTTGCGCTCCAACAAACCCACCAAAATAAACCACAAAAATTCTGGTCAGGCATCAATAAACTCTTACACCCAAGTCGTTAAGTCACACCCATCCCTTTAGGCTCTGATCACAATAATCCCAAGCAAATAGCCAATACCTTTAACATTTTCTTCACAGAGATCATTCAATCTCTTGCCAATCAGCTATCCCCTGACACGTCATCATTAACCACCTCCATCACTAACACATCCCCATCATTTCACTTTCAACCTGTTTCTACATCCCTTGTCAGCACCTTTATATAAAAGCTTAAACCTACCACCCTCTCTGCACACCTACTTCCTGCAGAATACCTGCAAAAAGCAGCAAAAGCCATAGCCTACCCAATTTTCATCCTGATTAATAGAACTATTACTGAAGGAACTATCCCATCGATCTGGAAAATTTCACACATTATCCCCTTGCATAAGGGTGGTAACTCCAACGAATTATCACACTATAGACCTATAGCCACATTATCTCCACTAGCAAAAATCATGGAGAAATGCATACATAAACAGCTGTTAAACCACCTACTAGAAAACAACTTACTAGCCAACTGCCAACATGGTTTTAGGCCATTTCATAGCACCATCTCTGCTCTCTTATCTTTCTCTGACTGTATTAATAAGAATCGCAACAGCGACACTCTATCCTCAGCCCTCTTCATTGATCTTTCGAAAGCCTTTGATATGGTTAACCACCACTTATTCATAAATATACTCAAAAAACTGTCTCTAGACACACTGGCTATTCAATGGTTCCAATTATACTTAGGCAACAGACAGTAGGCTGTCCTATGGGAGAACAATTTATCCTCCCACCTCCCTATTGCCCTTGGTGTCCCTCAAGGCTCCATATTAGGTCCTCTCCTATTTTCTATTTTTATATATGACCTATATTCTGCTATACCTCAAGCTACTTGTATCCAATACTTAGATGATTCCACATTAATATGCTCTGCCAACTCACCATCTGACCTACAGTCCCTAACCCAAAACGTGTTTAATACAGTAGAGAAATGGATCTACATCAATGTTGTCTCATCCTGAATCCCCAAAAAACAAAACTGCTGCTATTTACTCCCACCTGTAGGGCCTCCCCACTTAATTTTACTTTGACATCAAGCAAAGGTACTATTATATCTCCTGATTCTATTACTACACTTCTTGGGGTACTAATTGGCAACAACCTTGCCTTTGATTCCCATATTAACAGTACTATAAAAACAGTCAACAAAAAATTAGGATCCCTATACAGGATTAAACCCTTTTTGACTCCACTAGCCACGATCACCACTGCCCATTCCCACTTAATCTCTATCCTTCTCTATGCCTTGCCTATATATACAAAACTATGTAAAAACAACCTGAACAAACTAGCAATCTCCTACAATAATATTGTCAGATTTGCAACTGGGTCTGCCTTCAGAACCCATCACTGCGACAATCTTAAGCAGCTAGGATGACTAGAATTGCCAAATCTACTACTATTTAACCAGTTAACAGTTGCCCACAAGATCCTGCACCAACCTACTAACACACCTATACTTACTAACCTAATCACCCCCTATAACAACCTCAAGACCCTACGCTCAGCAAATAAACTACTTGTACAAATAGGTAAAGCTAACAATTTGGCTGGTGACTCCTTGTTCACCAAGACAGTGGGGAAAGCCTGGAACTCCCTCCCAAGAGACCTAACCTCCCTTACCTCAATAACACTATTTAAAAGCAAATTGAAACCATACCTTAAATTACAGTGGTTATGCCATTGTGCTAACCCTGACTAACTACCTCAATATTTTCAGGGTACTAATCACCATACCTATATAAACTAGTTACTTTTCTGTTAACTACAAAGAGAGTGTATAAGCTAGTTACTTTTCTGTTAACTACAGAGTGTTCTCCTATACTTAAAATGTTATTAGCTATATGTTTGAATGTCTAACCATAGCTGAAATGTACCATGATTCTGTTGACAGAAATGCAACAAAATGTAATGAATGGCAAAATTATCTGTAAATGTAGCTTCATTTGTAAATGTCACATAGTATAATTGATATTTTGTTTTTGTAGAGCTTTTCTCCCAGGGCCTGTACTGAAAATGGATATATATCCAGTTGAACTAGCCTGGTCAACAAATGTGAAATAAATAAAATAATTAATACATCCCTGGCCATACTTACATCACACCCCACAGGGAGTGGTTCTAACCCTGATTAATACATCCCTGACTGTATGTTCCTCATTCTTGTTCTGGCTCTTTGAAAGATGCCAACTCCTGTGAAGGCGCAAGGCTGCTCTCCTAGCTGGCCCAATAAGGAGAGCATAATTATGCTCTACCCTCTGCATGATTTGTATCTGGATAAGTTCAAGGCATGCAGAAGAAATACTACATGGAAAAAGACTGTTATCTAGTAGAGCTGGGTGACCACCTGTCATATCTGACTGGTATAACCCTGGTCTGGCCAGCAATGCCGTCACAGGTATAATGACTTGCAAAAGCAAGGACTGACCATTGGCTGAGTGGGTAGACCAGGTTGAGTCATGAAGTTCAACGTTTTACAGTAAGTAAAATAAAATAATTGGTTTCTTAAATAAGTCATATTAAATGTAAAAAAAAGTTTAACATGTTTGTATAAATACAGGTATTTTCAAAGAAAGATATATGTACCTGAAAACATAACTTGTAATGTTGTTATGGAATGCATTGGAAATCATGAGCATATCTGTAATCATACATGCATCTTTTTAACAAAGAGGCATATCAGTAATGTGTTAACAGATTTTAATAACATATACAAAGGTCGCAGAAGTGTATTAAAATAATAATCTGTATATGTCAAAGTCAAAGCAGACTTTGCTGTCGTTTAGTTTGCACATAGTGCAGCTAAACAAAATTACGTTGCTTCATTCCCAGTGCAAGAAACATACTACATACATACATACATACATATAGTTACTATTTAGTAATACTAGGACAGACACTTACAGACATAAAAATGTGTCATTTAGGGTATTGCACAAGTAGATATTGCACAAACTTGAATTTTCACATTAGCAAGTACCTGTGAAGCAAAAATATTGCATAGAGTATTGCACATTCAAGTTTCAGGACAGATGAAGATTTGGATATTCCACAAAAGTATGCTACTAGTAGTAGTGATCTTAAAATAAATGTACATGAGATTATGTCATTTACTTGATTTGTCAAGAGAATATTCAATTAATTGGTTAAAAGAGCAGAATGGCTTCAGGCATGCCTGTTGTTAGAGTTCAGCAATCTGCTGGATAAGGGGAAAAAGCTTCTTTTGAGCCTGGAAGTCTTACAATGTATGGTACTATAACTTCTACCTGAGGAAAGGTGGGAGAACATACCACAAGCTGGGTATGTAACTCTGTAAATCAGGTACTTGGTTACAAGTACAAGTAATTGTGACTTGATTTCTAAAAATAACTAAATAAAAATTGCAATTACACATGTATATTGTTTTACTATTGCAAGAAAAGACATAATAATTACATTACATAAAGCCAGTTTTGTGTAGGCAGTAGGAATATAGCTAAAATATTTACTTTGTACAGTTGTTTGTTCAAAAGTATTTCTAAATGCACATACAACATGGCTGAAGTCTCACACACCACACCATAGTTAGAATGCATGTTGGGGGAGGGGTTTGGGGCTGCTGTGTCAAATGAATGACTAGTACAAACTTTACTGAGAAATGTTTTACTTTAAGATTACCTATGAAATCAAATTTGTACAGAAAAAGAAATGCAAACGTCCATGAACTGCTACATTTCTGTTTTTCTGAATTAGTTATACTTGAACACAGTGCTGCATGTACTTAGAAAACAACATTCAGAACACATTTATCTTGAATGATAGGGAACACTGGCCCAGATTTGCAATAATTCATACAGCTATGCATGTGGAACAGAGAATAAAACAGAAATCAAAAAGTAGTTATTGCTTAAACAAGAATAATGACACACATAACAAGTGCAAATACAGGTAAACCAGAACTGCCTTCTTTTAATCATAGCTGAAGAAGAAATTAACTATAATTGCCAGCAGCAACAGTGAAGAGTAGAAAGGATGGTGGAATCTTCTAATAGGTATATTTGAAGTCCAAAATAATTTTTTGTCTTACTAGTTTGGAGTATATATGAGAAGCATACAAAAATGATTTAAAATCATTGCAGTGCTGTAAAATTAAAAGAGAAATATGTGCTTGCACAACTGCTGTACTCTTTTTACAACTGTTTTCTTTATTGGTAGTAAGACAATTATTTGTATAGCTTTGCAGATGAAATAAATTCAGTGGAATCCATTTCAGTTCAAGCTAATGTTATTGTTTTTAACCTGATTACTTTAGTTAATTACAAAGAATATTTTAGTACTGTATTGAATGCATTGCATATTCATAACTTGAGATACACACATTCCTGCAAGAAGTCAAAAGCCCTTGCTCTCTGAATTCATCTCAAGTATGTATAAGCAATACTCCTATCATTCTTCCCAAGTATAAAAGCAAATTCTAAATCACTACTCCACTGTATGCGTATGCACTTCTCGTACACAACTTTTCCTTCCCATACACAAGTTTTACTTCAATAAAGATTTTACTGCATTATTTCAATACTGTATAAAATGACATCTGAACATTATTCTCTAGCTTTATTGTGCTTTTTCTGTTTTTCTCTCTCCCCACCCTTTTTTCCTCTGTTTTTCTCATTTTGATTATGCATGTTTTTTTATTTTACTGTTTCGTTTCTCTCCCATTTATTTTCCTCTTTTTAACAGGTTAAAATCCCTCAGGAGCAGACCAGGCACATACCTCACAGGTTAGAGGTCACAGTGTGCCCATCCAGGGATGTCCTCACACGGTTGGAGTTGAGGCTCCAGTCCTGCATTCACTCCGGCACATGAAAGCCTGGCAAGTCTCACAGAAATGAAGCTACAGAGCTTGGTTGAGGATGTACTGGAGGAGGTAGTAGACAAGAGAATTCAGCCAGTCAAAGCCTTTCTTCAACATGTAGAAAACACTATCGCCCAGTTGATGCCAACCACCACACTAACACAGGCTGCTACCCTCTCAACATGGGGATCTCCAACACCATCTGGCAGTGGATGTGTTTCAGGATCTGTGGAATAGGATTCCAGCTGGCACTTCTTCAGCCCTTCCTCCCTTACCTTTCTGCTTTATCCTCTTCCCTATTTCCCACCAACACTAACCACTCATAAAAAATTGAAAAAATAGGGGATCTAGCTCTGACAAAAACATAGTGCCAATCCTCTCCCACCTCCTCCAATACAAATCCTCTTGATGTTTCACTTGTGTGTTTCCCACTTTGTTTTGTCTCCTATTTTTTAATCTTTCCTATCACCCCTTTCTATTCTTTAATGAAATAATCAGTGTCCACAAAAGGATACCCCTATATAAAAAAAAAAATTACTTGTGTAGTCTGAAGCTTTCCTTAAACATTTTAAGCATGACTGCACTCAGCAGTGCTCCCCTGCAATATGCAAATTAAAAATGTAACACCAACCCTCATGATTTTACAAAGTAGTTTGCAACTTCATAATACCAAACATTATACAACTTACTCTTTACAATAATTGCTTTAGTCAAAGGGGATTCATAACTTTAAAAAACTGCTTATAAATGCTTGTACTTCTAATAAAAAAAATCTGCCAGCTCCATATATTCTTAAAACATGCTTTTAAAAATACTTTGCTATTCCATATTCAAGGCAAATGCCTTTCACTGAGCTTATTTGCATATCTGTATAGTGTTGCTATTTGCAGATAACCATAAGTCATTTGCAAAGCCTCTGACTATGAATACCAGCCTTAATATGATGAAACTCATGACTCTCAAAGACTGAAGTTCAAACCCAATTGCACGAATGTACAAAATTAATTACATGAACAAATGTCAGGGAGAATTCATAAGGTACTCTAGGGTGTGGTTAAATGTGAAAAAAGGTGCTTAGAGTAATGTTTTAGCTCAGAATACCTCATCACATAGATGTTAAGGTAAGAGATTATACATACGTGATGTATATAAAAACAACACTAAAGATATTACAAGACATTCTGAATAGACCATGAAGTAAACCTCTGCTGATTTATTTCAGTTTAAATACAAGCACCATCACAACTACTGTTCACTTCATGAGTATCCATACTGAAAGACATATCTTCACAAAGTGACAGTAGGCTAATCAATCCAGTTTTTCTCACCATATTATCCTGTTATTCTCACTTCTGACAATGATCCACCATTTGTTGATCAAGAAGTCTATGCTTTTTAATAAAACTGTGAATCTCAGCATATTACTTCTTCTCCGTAATATCATTCTCTGGTTAGCCCAAGGAAGTTATCCAAACAGCAAAAAGCATCATGAAGACTGCGTTTCCTGCTCTACACAAGAATGTTATCCTGTTCTTACTGAATACAGACAGGACTTCACAGTCACAATTATTAATGGGGAGGAGGATGAGAACACTTTTATTTTCTGAAATCTGGTTCTTAACATCTGCATAACAATCTACCCACATAGAAAACTAAAGATAATATACACAGCGTCAAATAAATAACATTTAAAGTATTCAATCAACATATTATTTATAACATCTATTAAAAATAAATAATGCATAATATTTAAAGTATTACAGTTAGCATATTCTGTATAACCTATTTCAGATTTGGTGTTTGTCCTTATTTACACACACACACACACACACACACACACACACACACACACACACACACACACAAAAAAAAAAAAAAAAACTGAGGCTTTCATCAATAAATCTTGATAAATCAGAAAAAGCCTGCAAAGTCTTGCTTTTTGCTAAAGATATCCCTAATCACATGCTCTTACAAGGTGTATTTTAATAAGTATGATATTGTACAAATAATTCAGTGTCAAGAACAAGTGTTTCTAGTGACCTGTATATATTAAAATACATTGGTCCACAGTTTTTATTTTTACCTACCTCAACCCCGGGTGAACACTGTCATATTAAGATAACAAATGGCATCAGAATACACAATGACTTGTAAACATGTACATATGTGTTCATTCATAAAAATTCCCTTATATTTTTACTTTTATACAGATATACGGGCTCTTAATACTGCATTTGTTAAAGTTTCATATTTGACTCTGCATGGATGGAAAGAAAAACTTCATAATTCCAGGTTCACATCCTTCATGTCTGTATAAATTAAATTTCAGACATCATTCCCTGCACAATATACCATATAGTAACAAGTGACAATTGCATTATACGGAGTAGTATAAGGTTAGCACAATGATATCAACAGACGTGAACAAGCTGAAGCAGAAAATTTTAAAAGCTGTTCTTTGCTTTTTATTTGCTAGAACACTAGTATATGTATATATCTTATCTAATGAAACCTTATCCGTGGTTGAGAAGTCAACATTGTTTTTTCAGAATCAGGATTGTTTGTCTAAAAACATTAATGCTTTTCCCCAAAAGCATTTCATAAACAGGAAAAGAGCTCTTATTTGAAGGTAATTCATTCACTATGAAATGTGAGAAGTGGTAAAAATGTGATAAAAATGTATTAGCTGACATATCTGAGGTGAGACTTTGCAGAGCTTTTTCATTTATCACTGCATCTGCATTATTAGAATTAGTTTCTTGTGCGCTTTAAAATGTCATTTTCTTAGCTGCAGATCTTAATGAAAATCATACCGGATCACATTTCAAGCTATAAATGCACTGAAGATTAGACTATAGTATAAAGAATGAGCAGACAGTTTCTCTGACCTTGAGCAAGTATATTGAGCTACCTTTGATATTACTAACAGTGATACTCTGTAATCACTTTAATATTAGGATGAAGAAGACTTTGTATTTCTGAGTTGATTTTTGTATGGACTACGAAATTAAAAAAAAAGAAATTTAAAATTGGATTCTGGGTTGCATAGGTAAGTACTAGGCTAACTGTCCTCGCTGGCCATTCTAAGCCTAGCCAACTTTATTTTAATAGTGAGAATCAAACCATGATCTTTTAAACAGACAAAACTTAAGTTACCTACTTTCACATCTAACTCTTCTAGTGCACACTGCAGTGTTTAGGATAAACCATTTTTTTCATCTTACCTTTAAACATCTATTACAAGACCACCAGTTATTGTAGAGCCCACATTCTGCCTCTCAGTCGTGATCTTGGGATTAGTGCTTCTGTTTTCTCCTGGTGAGAGAAGGAGTGCAGTTACATTATTTCCTGGAGACTGCTGATCACTAGAAAGCTTAATAACTGCTTTATAGGTGACAGCTTAGAATCTGTGCTTATATTCTGATCCTGGTGAGAGTAGGAGCAGAGTGCATTGATTCCTGACTCTTTCTGGTTGGAGAGTGAGTGTCTGTGCTTAACATACTTGATTGATCTGATTGCTATTTAAGGCATCTACCAGAAAAAGGCTACAAGCCTGCAGACCCTTGCATCATCTGTGACAAGACTGTGGATCACCAAACAGGCCGTGGCCTGCTTCTCTTCTTGGGATTGATGCGAAAACTAGCTATGTTTAGCTAGAACTAGCCAGTTTTTTAGTTTCAGCATTTAAAACTGTTTTCTTTTGCTCAGCAATTGCTCAGAACTCGTTGTAAGCACTAAATAAACTATAAATTACTACAGCACTCGACTTTCCTCACTTGCCAAGAGGAAAACAGTTCTTAGTACTTAAATTAATAAGCACCTAACCAGGCATATCCATGGGTCAGCTCCCGGTGTTTTCTCCTGTCTACCTGATAAATCTGGGCATCTTGGGGCAAAGTAGCAATTGTCTCATGTACACTGACAACCCTCTCCTCCTACCACCTAACACTACAACCTGTAAGAGATGCACTTATATAGCCAAACTGGAAGCCAAGCTCTCTCCAGCCAAGACAGGACTAGACAGTCAAGAGGAGAAGGTTAACATCTGCACCACACCACACTCAACACATAGTCCTTCAAAACCCACACTACCAAAACCCACACATGAAAACACAAAGTACACACCACATTCACAGAGGCTCTCAATAAAAATCTGCCCAAGCAACAGAGAACTCCCAAGCTGAAACAGAGACAACCACCACCCCCCAACACTACCCAAATGCCACATAGCCCACAAAATCAGTGTGCCACTCAACCTCAGCCCATAAGGCAAAACAACATACCCAATACACTAGTCACAGGTGACTCTATAGTCAGGCACACTGATGTCCCACTCACCAGGCTAAATAAGGAAAAAGTAACTGTCAGCTGCCTGTCGGGTGCCAGGATCTGCCACATAATGCATTCACTCAGGTCACTCCACAAGTACAAATACGACTCTGTCATTGTCCATGTTGGTGTGAATGACCTGAGACGTACCTCCCTGGACTACATGAAAAGAGACATGGAGGAGCTTTTGAATCTTATAGCCCAGGTAGGTATGACCTAGCCCTGAGTAGCATCCTGCCATCACCCAGAATGATACCACAGTACAAGGACAAAATGACTGACTTCAACAACTGGCTAAGCATCTGGTGTCATTCTAAGGGGATCCAGTATCTGTCTGCCTGGGATGACATGGTCGACAGACCACGATGCTTTGCCAGAGATGGCCTGCACCTGTCGCTCCTGGGATTCTAGATACTGGGTAAGGCTCTTGCCACCCCTATAGTGCCTTTTTTAGGCAAGGTTCAAATGCTAAATTCACCACCATAACAGGTACAAGCAAGCAAACTCTGAGGGTAATGCTATTCAATGCTAGAAGTCTAAACCTCAAAATTCACTCACTCAAAGCACTCCTTAAAATGGAGAACATCAACATCTGTGCAGTGACAGAGACCTGGTTCCAGAGAGCACCCCTGCATTACCAGGCTATAATTCATACCACACTTTTCGGCCACCTAACCTGGACCAAAAAACTAAAGGCGGAGGCATGTCCATATTCATTAAGGATATCCACACCTCCAGGCTAGTTGCTCAGCATAATGCATCCGAAATTATCCAAGTGCAACTAACACTGGGCAAGACTGCAATCCAGGCTGTAGCTTGTTATAGATCCCCCACCATGCCCCAGGATTGCCACTCTTCATTTCTTAAGATACTGGAAAATATTAGGGTACAACCCAATACCTTAATTATGGGTGATTTCAACTACCCCACCATCAAAACTACTCATGTACCAACTCATTCGCTCAATGTTTTCTGGAATTTAGAATTCCAGTGCCTTGGATCAGCTTGTACACACCCCCACCAGGGGCAGCAATATCCTGGATCTGATCATTACCAATATGGGTAACCAGTGTTGCACGCCAGAGGTCAACTCCTCGCTGGTCAGATCCGACCACAAGCTAATCACCCTAGACATCCATATCCACCCCCCTCCATTAAGGAAACCACCATCAAAAACTACTCCAAAGCCAGCCTCATGCTTCTTAAGACAGAAGTGGCAAACTTCATGACACCCATGTAGACAGAAAATAGAGGTACAACTGCTGAATCTTACACAAATGCACTGTATAAGCACATGCAAGAGTGCATGAATCGTGCCATTCCCAACAGAACCAAGATGCTATCCCCTAAAAAAAGGAAGCCAATCTAGTGGTCCCCTGCAATAAACAAACTCTACAACAGAAGGAAGAATCTGTTCCAAAAAAGAGTAAAATCCCAAGATTGGAGGAACTCCCTGGTCAGCCTCAGCAAGAAGCTGAGATACCTCATAAAATTTTTCAAAGCCAGTTATAAAAACAAAATCGCCACTGATTCCAAAGACAACCACAAAGCATTTTACAGCTATGTCAAGAATCTCAATGGCAACACTCAGATCTGCTCTGAGCTATAGCACAATGGCACTAAATATACAGAACCAACCGATATTGCCAACATCCTGGCAGATAGGTTCAGTGCTAACTTTACCCAACTCTCACCTTCCAAAGGGCCCATCTTAATACCGGAGGAATGCAAAGCCCCTGTAATCATGGATGAACAAGTAAAGACTGCACTCTCCAAAGCCAAGAACACAGCATCCATGGGACCAGACAACATCCCAAGTTGCGTACTGCATGAACTACAGAACGAACTGGAACCCCATCTAAGTACCATGTTCAATCATAGCTGCACCTCAGGCTATGTGCCTACTGAATGGTTATCCCACTCCACAAAGGGGGTGCCACCACGGACCCCGAAAACTATTGCCCCATTAGCCTGACGAGCCTGGTCTGCAAGGCCATGGAACATATCATCTTGGAGCTTATAAACAAAGACATAGGTAACTTACAAATCCTGGACACCACTCAAGTTGGGTTTTTAAAAGGTAGATCATGTCTACTAAACCTGATTGACTTCTTTGAAGCAGTCACTAGAGCCATAAATGAGGACAAGGTAGTGCACACAGCTTATATTAACCTCCCCAAGGCTTTCAATACCATCCCCCACTCTGGAATTATAGATAAACTCACTAAACTGGGCATAAATCCCTATGTCACAAGATGGGTGGCCAACTGGCTCACTGAAAGAACCCACACAGTAAAAGTAGCCAACTCCAAGTCCAACTTCAGACCAGTGACATGTGGAGTACCACAGGGTTTGGTCCTGGGTCCTCTCCTGTTCGGCATCTACTTCCCTGAAGTGCAGGCCAACACAGAAGGTCTTTGGCTAACAAGGTTCACAGATGACTGCACACTGGGAGCCATAATACCTAATGATGTAGACATTCTACAAAAGGGTCTCACAGAGACAGATGCTTGGTGTCAAAGTCATGGCCTCAAGCTCAATGCCAAGAAGTGCATTGTCATCCCTTTGGGAAAAACTTGGTACCTATGAACTACCACATAGGCAGTAGCTCACTAACCACTGAAAGTGTGATAAGAGACCTTGGGACACAAGTGGACAGTAGTCTCTCCTTTGATAACTACATCACCACAGTAGTCAGGAAATCCTTCTACATGGGACACCTCATCACAAAAGGGATCTCCTCTGGAAAAAAGGAGGTCATTGATCCTCTCTACTCATCCCTCATCAGACCCATTATGGAGTACAATGCCCCGTTTGGCATGTATCTCACAAGACACCTACAACAATTGGAAAGGCCACAGAAATACCTCACTAAGAGGATTGCCGGCCTCAAATAGATGCCATACGCAGACCGTCTCAAAAAACTCCAGCTGTACTCTGTCACATATCACCTACTCAGAGGCAATCTCTGCCTAACATACAAAGCTATGTCAAACCCAGAGCTGTTGGACATGCTACACTTAAAGAAATCCCAATCTCTCCGAACCACACACTCCAGGGACCTAAACCTTGTCACCACAATAAACAGAACATGCTGGAGGGATAGATTCCTGTCCCAGAGACTTCCCATACTCTGGAACAAACTACCCATTCATGTCAAGCAAAGCTCCTCATTGGCCCTCTTTAAGAAAAACCTTGACGACTGGATGGGAAATAGAAACTTCACCCCGGGGATCACTTCTGTAGCACTGCTTGACAGGGGCACAGGAAAATAATTTTCTTGGGTGGTGAAAACCAGAGAACCATTTTGGCAAGGCTGATATAGGCCCCAGGGCCAATGGCCTAGTACCTACCTATGAACCTATGTAGCTTGTATTTGTGATGTCAACACCTTAACCATTATACCAGTCCCAACCTTTGTTGCTCTAATAGATCCCAAGCTAGGCAACTAATGATTACTATCACTGCTTAGAACACAAAGAATTATTATTATTCAAAGGCCATGATAGTTTTAACAGCATATACAGATGCAGTGTTCTATCCTGTGCTTCATTCTAAATAGACATGATAGATACATCACTTTCCATTTGTGAAACAGATAAAAAGTATGTCATGTACATAACACGTGTACAGGGCATGTAAGCAAAAAGTGTTGATGATGTGCATTTGTCAGTGGGGGTATAGCTGCAGTGGATTACACTGCATGTAGCTGATAATAAGGTGAAATTCATTACTATGACTATTATTTATGCATTGCATCATTCATATGGTCGCAGTCATACATGTGATGTATACAAAGCCAATAAACTAGCTGTAATTGATAGACAAATCTGTGTGTGTGTGTGTGTGTGTGTGTGTGTGTGTGTGTGTGTGTGTGTGTGTGTGTGTGTGTGTGTGCATTTGTGTGTGCATATATGTGTTGCAGTATATCTAAAAACAACAGGTTGGCTATAATTTACTTCCTTTCTTTCACAATCAAGTATCATCACTGTACACAAAATAAGTGGATATCATTGGCAGTCTGGGCTGAATGTGTGTGAAAGTAGCTAATCATTATCACAGTAGTGCAGCAAGCAGAAGTGCCATTTCAAAGTGCTTGGTTCTCTGGTTGAGTTCTTGGCTGTGGTTCCTTACACATGTAGAGTCTTCATGTTTTCCTTGCCTCCTTGTGGGCTTTATACTTTTGGTCAAAACTCTGAAGATATGCTGTGGGTGAAATGGGGTGGGTCTAATTTGCCTGTATGTAAGCTTGAGAGGGGGAGGGAGAGAGAGAGAGAGACAGAGACAGAGAGAGAGAGAGAGTGTGTGTGTGTGTGCGTGCGTGCTTGTGTGTGTGTGTGTGTGTGTGTGTGTGTGTGTGTGTGTGTGTGTGTGTGTGTGTGTGTGTGTGTGTGTGTGTGTGTGTGTGTGTGTCTATCTTCAAGACCTGGTAATGGCTGCTGTTGAAAGCATCATGAAGTGTGCCTGTGTGCATGTGGATACACACACATGTGCACGCGCATTTTGTGACAGACCTGACTCATCAGGACTGTGCTAGTATACTTGTGAATGCGTAAGAAAATGATATCACCAGTTTTATCTATGGATACACGCAATACTGAGGTTATATCTGTAACTTTTCTGTCTAGCAGCAAACGAAAAACAGTTAACAAATAGTTATGTTTTGTAAATGCAATATAAAGTGCATAATAGTACATCTAGACTTTCAGAGATTCTAGGATTCAACAGGACCCCAGGCCAATAGCTGCATAAGGGGATTTTGACAAAGGTTTAGTGAAAGGCCCATCCTCTTCCTTTGCCTTGGGCTTTATTTAGTCTAAAAGCAGGCCTGCTCAGTGATATGCATAGAAAGTCACTACAGACAAACCAAACGGAACCGCAAACTGACAAACTGAAAAAATGAAGCTGGCTGTATCGTAGTCCAAGCAAAACGACCGATAAAAGTGAATACTTTAACAGTGGATGAATACACACAATACAATACAATACAATACACACATAGAAAAGTCACTATAGCTTGTGTAGAGAATGGAGACAGTGCTGTCATTATTGAATTGTTATTATTGTTTATATTATTGACATTATTGTCTAGATGTTCTATTATGCACTTTATATTGCATTTACAAAACATAACTATTTGTTAACTGTTTTTCGTTTGCTGCTAGACAGAAAAGTTACAGATATAACCTCAGTATTGCGTGTATCCATAGATAAAACTGGTGATATCATTTTCTTACGCATTCTACGTGTCACGCCTCATCATAAAAGGGTTCTCATCCGGGAAAAAAGAGGTCATTGTTACCCTATACTCGACACTCATTAGACCCATTATAGAGTACAACGCCCCTTTTGGAATGTACCTCACAAGACATCAGACAATGAGCACAGGAGATGAGAGGAAAATCATTGTTTGAAGGTCACAACATTACCAGTACAACTAAAAATGCCATAAAAAAGACCTGCCAATACAAGCCAAGAGAGGCTGTTAAATAAAAAAGTGAACCTGTCAGAATGTTGAAAGCAATAGGTACATAAATTCAGATTTTAGAGAATTTTTTCAAGGTTATCAGAAAAAAAAAACAGTGAACTCTTAGTTTCAACGTACCTCTACATAGCAGGAGAAGATACATTAAAGGTATTTAATACATTTACTCCAGCTAAAGAAAACACTGTACTTTGGGCATAATAGTGCAAGCCAAAAATTGGCCAGTGATTTCATTTTTTGTTTTATTTTTTACTAGAAGCCAACACTCTCAGGATACAATTGAAGCATGTGGAGCTGAGTAAAAACATACAGTCAAATAACATGAATGGTGTGCCGCATCATTCACTGAGAAGAGAAAGAAGTGCAAATGAAATTAAAGATGATAAAGTAAGAAGTAAACATATGTTACAACCTAAATTGACACAGAAAAAGCAGTATGTGTGTACAGCAGCAGATTTAACCAATATGGAAATGAAAGAACGTCTTGAATACTTAAATATGTGCAAAATTTAAATAAAGTTAAAGTCTATTGGTACTTGACAGAGCAATAGTATTAAGGCAAAGTACAATGTGAAAATGCTTTAAATACTATGGTAACAAAAGAGAGTTACTGCCATGTATGAAATTAATGCTTCAGTTAATAATACTAATCATCCAACTCTGCCAGTGCCTGATTAATGCATGGTTACCAACACAATAAAAAGTCTTGCCCATCTCTTAACACAGAGTATAGAAAGTATGGACAACGTAACCATTTTTCTCAAGTATGCAAGTCACAAAAAGGACAAAAATGTTATGCAAGTAATTAATGCTGGTAGAACTGATATTGTGTATTCAGTAATCTAAACAATTCACAAACTGACCCACATAAAGCAACAAATTATCTCTTGCTGATTACAGTGGATTGTTGTTTTGAGAATCAAAGCACAGTTTCATCAATGGACTCAAAAAAAAGTGTCAATGAAAAACAAGAGGACCAAAAAGCCATGTAAAAATAGAACATTTATCACATTTAAGCTAGATGCTGAGAGTTCTACTACAAGCTCTCAAGTCCCAAGTGCTTGAAAACCACTTTCTGGAAGCCAGGGGCTCAAGTGGCTTGTAGCTCGGACAGGATGCAACTCATGCTCAAATTAAAATATGAGATCAGACAAGCATCTGTTGCCCCTTAGCCAAACACATCACTTGAGTTTGAGTGAGTGAACAGGGGGCAGCAGTAGGCAGAGAGTGGGACAAAGTGGTAGCATAGATTAGGGCAGTGACAGGGAAGAGGATTATAGATTTAGAGGATGGAAAAAGGAGTTTAGGGTTAGTGATCAATCAGGGAATTTAGGTTTATGGAGAGAGGTTGGACTTTCAGGTGTAGGGAGTGATCTGGGATTTTATGTTTAGGAAGGAAGTGGAGTTTTAGGGTTAGGGGATGAGGAATCAAGTTAAGACCTGGGAAGGAGTTTTAGAGCTACAGTTAGGGTTCTGGTAGGGCTATACAATTTAATAGGGCTGGGTTTTGGGAGGGCTAAATAGTTAAGTAAGATTGAGCTAGTTGGAGTTAGAGAACTTGCCTTATCAAGCAACTGGCACTGACCAAGTGTGTTTTGAGGTAATAGCATGCAAGCACTTGTAGTAGACTCTTACTGAGATTGAATTTGAAGAACTGAGTTTGAAAGGTTTACTGTCTGAAGCAAAAGCTTCATCACTGATTTGTTTAGTCTGCTATAAACTAAAACCATTAGAACAGAGTTGCACTGTCTATACAAGATGATGCACAATTTATTGTTTCCAGTAATAAATATATAATAATCTAACATTGGAAAATCTGCATTTGCATAGATGGGCATAACAGTTAGTTCACAATATGCAGATGCAAGTGAAGGGCAACACTGCATTCAAAAGCAATGACTGACTACAATGCACAGACTTGCAGAGTCAATGATCCACATAACTACAGAAATCTATACCCAAACACTAGATTGTCCCATCCTGATGAATATTCACCTGAAATATGCTTTACTGATCCTTTTACACACCAAAGTGACTTTTTTGCATTTTCCCACAGGTTGCTCCTAGATGTATGAGTGCCAAGCTGATGTTGTAGGCACGTAGGAGCTTGTCTTTTATGACTGTACATTCATATCAAGAGAGAAATAGGATGTTTGGGTTGCCATATTTGATGTGTGTAGTTCCAACTCGTGGCCTTGCTGGCATTAACACATTGTGCCCTGACAGGTGCAGCCCACAGATGAGCTGCCCTCTTCACATAATGCTAACAATATCTCATAAACATATCACTGTAGGTTGGATGTTTTGTAGTATACCCTCATGTCATGACTAATACAATGCAAGTGGTTCAGTTTATCGATTAAGGCTCCAAAGGGCAGGTGGCATAAAGATAAGCTAAGATGGATCCTAGTACCTGATGCAGCAGGTCCGATCCTGACATCATTTAATATTTTTTCAGACTTCACACTTGTTCCCCCCCTCCTCATTATCTGTGATAGTACTGAGATTGGATAGCACATCCATTTACAAATCAAGTAAGCACAGATGGAGAGGCAATTCAAAATGCCCCTTCCCCCCTACATTGCTTTTCTTTTCCTCCCGTTTACCTATCCTTTCAGTTTCAGTATTTTATAGACATATTGAATATCCATGTGGGAAAGTGTTCAGAGGAATAAGTAATACAAGAAGGAATCACGTGTGACATATGGATAGATTAATCACAAGAAAGCCTACATTATCACCAAATTATTAATGATCTATAAACTACAACTGCAAAGTATGAAGTCCCATACTATATCATTTATTTGAACATTTGCTATGCAGTCAGATTAGTGTGTTATACAGCGAATACATATTTGTTTTGTTGATTTCTGTTTTGAAAATAAAACTTTTAACATAAAAGGAAAACGCTATTAATAATCTGTCTGATTCTCAAGACCATCTTCCACCAGGAATACTTAGCTAAACCTGGTATAACACAAGTACCTAAAACAGCTTGCTAATAATGTTCATCTGACACTTTAATTCTCCTACCCCAATGTAACTGTACGCCACTTGTAAAATGTAAATGTATATTCATCTGAATTGCATCAATATGCTTAAACAAAACATTTTTGCCATAATCCTTTATGATGTCCGTTTATTCATGAATTTCCATACCAACTTACCCAAATGAAAATCTAAACATAGTATACATGATGGCAAATAAATAACATTTAATGTATTAACAGTCAGCATAATCTTTCTATTCTGTATTACAATTGTTTTGTATCTGTCCCTGTTTATACACAAAGCTGAGACTCTGATCAATACATTTTGATTCATAAGAAGAAGATGACAAAATCTACAATGTTATCCTTAGGATGCCTCCAATAACATTCTCATCTGAAATGTATTTTAAGACGTATGATATTTTACAATTAACACATTTTCCAGAACTATTGTTTCTGGTGCCCCTAATATTAAAGTTTAGCAGTCCACAGTTTTCACTTTAACTTTGAGTGCACACTATGATATTAAGATATCAAAATAGTGTCTGCATATGCATTGACTTATAAACATGCACACAGTTGTACTCATTCATACTTTTGTACACAAGTACACACAAGCTCTTAATAATGCATTTTGTTAACCTTCATATTTGGCTCTCAATCAATCAGTTCCCAATAAACTATATAATAACAACCAACAAAATGTTTGTGTTATACAGTTGATAGGTTCATAGGTGTGTACTAGGCTAATGGTCCTGGGGCCTTTACAAGCCTAGCCTATAGAAGTGCCCTGGCATCATGCCATCATTAGTTCTCAGTGTCTCTATAAAGTAGAGCCACTGGAGTGATCCCCGGGGTGAACTTTCTACTTCCCATCCACTCATCAAGATTTCTCTTGAAGAGGGCTAGTGAGGTGCTCTGCTTGACATGTATGGGAAGTCTATTCCAGGGCATGGACAGTCTCTGGGTTATGAACCTGTCCCTCCAGCATGTTCTATTGATTGTGGTAATGAGGCTGAGGTCTCTGGAGTGTGTGGTGCGGAGGGATTGGGATTTCTTTAGCTGTAGCATTTCTAACAGAGCTGAGTCAGACGTGGCTTTGTAAGTCAAGCAGAGATCGCCTCTTAGTAGATGAAATGAGACAGAGAATAGCTGGACTTTTTTGAGTCTGTCCCATGTAGGACATGTGTTTAAGGCCTAGAATCCTATCTGTGAGGTACTTTTGTGGCCTCACCAGCTGTTGCAGGTGTCTAGTGCAGTACAAGGCAAATGGGGCATTATACTCTATGATTTGGATGATTGGTCTAATGAGGGAAGAGTAGACAGAAATGATGACCTATTTCTTCCTGGATGCAAAACCTTTTCATGAGATGTGCCACACAGAAGAGCTTTCTGACCATAGTGGCAATGTGGTGGTTGAAGGAGAGGTTGCTGTCAACCTGTGTCCCCAGATCTCTTATAACATCTTCAGTGTTCAGTGGGCTCCCATCGATGTAGTAATTAGTGGGAAGTGAGTTTTTCCCAAAGTGGATGATGATGCATTTTTTTGGCAATTAAGCTTAAGGCCATGGTTTAAACACCAGTCATCGGTCTCAGTGAGGCCTTTCTACAGGATGTCTGCATCACTTGGGGAGTTAATAATGGCTCCCAGCATGCAGTCATCTGTGAATTTGATCAGAGTCCCCCCGTGTTGGCCTGGACTTCTGAGAAGTAGATGTCAAACAGAAGAGGACCCAGGACCGATCCCTGTGAGACTCTACTTGTGACTGGTCAGCATTCTGACTTTGAGTCCACTACTTTCACACTGTGTGTTCTATCTGTGAGCCAATTTATAACCCACCTAATGATATAGGGGTTGATGCCTAGTTTGGTGAGTTTATCAATAATTTCTAAGTGAGGAATTGTATCAAATGCCTTGGCCAGATTGAGGTAGACTGTATGAACTGTCTTACCTTCATCCAATGCTCTGGTGACCGACTCAAAGAAGTCAACAGGTTGAGCAGGCATGATCTACCTTATACAAAACCAAATTGCATGGGATCTAGAGTCTGGAGATTCCCTTTATCTTGTTAATTAGATCCATGATGATGCGCTGTATAGCCTTACATATCAGACTCATCAGGCTAATGGGGCGATAATTTCCAGGGTTTGTAGTCGCTCCTCCTTTATGGAGAGGAATGACTGTAGCAGTTCGCCATTCAGAAGGGACAAAGCCTGAAGTGAGGATGTGAGTGAACAGAGCACACAGATGTGATGCCAGTTCACTTTGTAATTCATCCAGAACACAGCCAGGGATATTGTTGGGTCCTATGGAAGTTGTGTTTTTGGCCTTAGACAATGCAGCTTTAACCTGTGCTGCAGTAATGCAGGGTGCCTGACATTCTTCCAGTATTGAGATTGTTTTTTTAGTGGGGGAGAGAGGGGTAAAGTTGGCACTGAATCTGTCGGCGAGTATGCTAGAAATATCTGTTGGCGCAGTATAGGAGGTGCCATTGTGCAATATCTCAGAGCAAATCTGGGTTTTGCCATGGAGATTCCTGATATAACTAAAGAAGGCTTTGTGGCTGTTTTTATTGTCTGCCACAATTCTGTCTTCATAGCTGGCTTTAGAGGTTTTGATGAGGGATCTCAACTTTTTTTTTGAGGCTAATAAGGGAATTTTTCCAGTCTTGGGACTTCACCTTTTTCTGCAACTGTTTCTTCCCAATGTTGTAGAGTTTAATAATGTCACAGGACCACCAGACTGGCTTCCTTTTTTTGGAGGAGAACGTCTTGGTTCTGTTGGGTATGGCTAGTACCATGCATTTATGTACATGTTTGTACAGTGCATTTGGCATTCATGCATCTATTTTCCATTGGCATGGGTGCCATGAAGTTTGTCATCTCTGTTTTTAGGAGTCTAAGGTCATTTTTGGAGAAGTTTTTCATGGTGGATACCTTTGCTGGGTGTGTGCGTGAGATGTGGATTTCCATGGTGATTAGTTTGTGGTCGGATCTAACCAGGGAGGAATTGACTATTGGTGTAGAGCAACGGTTGCCCATGTTGCTAATAACCAGGTCACAGATGTTGCTTCCTCTAGTGGAGGAAAGAATTAGTTGGTCCAGGGCATTGGAACTGATGAATTCCAGGAAACGTTGGGCCAGTGCGTTGGTGCTTGAGTAGTTTTCCCAGTTGATGGAGGGGTAGTTGAATTCTCCTAGTACGAGAGTGTTGGGATGGACCTTGATAGATTCCAGGGTGCTTAGGAATGTAGCGTGAGAGTCCAGGGACATGGTTGGGGACCTATGGCAGGCTATGACCTGGATCACAGTCTACCCAATGTT
The DNA here is from genome assembly GCF_019279795.1 of Protopterus annectens. NCBI lineage: Eukaryota > Metazoa > Chordata > Ceratodontiformes > Protopteridae > Protopterus > Protopterus annectens. Next base: position 274,607,102 of record NC_056729.1, on the reverse strand, counting down.
AGTTGTACCTGAAGTATCTCAGATGCATTATGCTGGGCTACTAGTCTGATGGTGTGCATATCCTTTATGAATATGGAGACACCACCACCTTTGGAGCATTGGTCCAAGTTCTGGGGCCAAAAGGTATGGAATGAGTTATAGCCTGGTAGTGCAGGGGTGCTTTCTGTCACTTTAAACCAGGTCTCTGTTACAGCACAAATGTCGATGTTCTTCATTTTGAGGAGCGCTTCGAGTGAGTGCATCTTGAGATTTAGATTTCTAGTGTTGAGCAGCATGACCCTCAGATTGCATTTATTTATAGCTGTTATGGTGGTAATTTCGTCTTTGGAATGGGTCTATATTATAATGTCGACAAGTTAAAATGTCGACTCTGATTTTTTCGACACGAAAATGTCAAACTACAAGGTTACTGAAAAGCCAAATCACTAATTTCTTTCCAACAGAAAGAAATCGGTTGGCCAAACACCAATGCCACACAAAAACAAATATATTTAAGTGGGGGGCTGTGCCCCCCACTCCCCCCTAACTAAATAATCTAACTCCGAGACCGCACTACAGTCAGGGAAAGGGCCGATGTAAGAGAACGGCCAACTTATTTCTTTCCATTGGAAAGAAATTGGTGATTTGGCCGTTCTGTGACCTTGTAGTTCGATATTTCCATGTCAAACAAGTCAAAGTCAACATTTTAACTTGTCGGCATTATAATATAGACCCTTTGGAACACCACCTAAAAAAGGCACTATAGGGGTGGCGAGAGCCTTAGCCAGTACCCACAAACCCAGAGGTGACAGATGCAGCCCATCTCTGGTAAAGCATTGAGGTCTGTCAATCATGTCATCCCAAGTAGACAGATACTGGATCACCTTAGAATGACACCAGAAATGTATCCAATTGTTGAAGTCAATCATTTTTGTTTGTATTGCGGTATCATTCTGGATAAAGGTAGGATACTGCTTAGGGCTAGTGTCATACCTGCCTGGGCCTCATAATCCGAGACCTCCACCATGTCTCTTTTCATATAGTCCAGGGAGGTGCAATCCAGGTCATTCACACCCACATGGACAATGACAGAACCATACTTGTACTTGTTGTGAAGTGACCTGAGTGCGTGTGGTATGTTTTGGATTCTGGCTATTGATAGGCAGCTGACTGTTACCTTCTCATTATTCAACTTAGTGAGTGGGATATCTGTGTGCCTCACTATTGAGTCACCTATGATTAGTGTATTGGGCAAGGTGTTTAGCCTTAGGGACTTAGGTTGATGGGCACACTGTGGAGGTGACCTCTGTATCCTGCGGTTTATGCTGTGTTGTGGTGGTCGAGTGCATTTCTGTCTTGGAGGTCTCTGCTGTTTGGGAAAGTTTCTATTGAGTACCTCCATGAAGGTGGGAATGTGGTTTGTGTTTTTATGTGAGAGCTGTGATAGTGGGTGTTCTGGAGGATTATGTGTTCCATGTGGTGTGGTGCAGATGTTGACCTTCTCCTCTTGATCAGCTAGTCCAGTCCTGGCTAGAGAGCCCATAGCTTCCAATTTGGTGATATAAGTGCATCTCTCACAAATATGAGTGTTGGGAGGTAAGAGGAGAGGGTTGTCTGTGTACATGAGGCAGTTACTACACTGCCTCAGAATGCCCAAGTGCACCAGGTTAATAGGAGAAAGCACAGGGAACTGCCCTTTAATCATGCCAGGAGGGGTGGTCATAACTACTAAGTACTGGATCTAACTCTGTGAAGAATGACTAGTGCTGATGGCTCTTAGGTGTGCTATAATAATTGCTGCAAAAAATCTGTTGAAGTGCAAAGTGATTAGGCTATTTGAAGTGCAAGAGAAAAAGAACTAGCAAGATCTAAGGGAAAAACTGAAGAGCAGACTTTCTGGCACCAGTAATAGTTTACCTCAGTTTGGCACTGCTGACTGGAGCTTAAACAAACACAAATCTGTGCAAATACAAGCTTTTAAACCAGAAAGTTGAAAGGGATGGAAAAACTGCCCAAACATTCAATAAACTACAATTTCTGGGGCAGAAGCCACTCCACTTGTGATAGAAGGCTACCTAGTGCTTACCACTCCCAATGATAAGCTAGAAGGCTTCCTTCCAACACAGAAAGGCTGGGGGGCTCAGAAGCTTACAAACATTCCTGTTCATAGCAAATCTGTATCAGGACTAGACTACTTACAGGAAAGGCGGGAAACAAGCGCAAACATGGGCTTTTAAGTCAGAAAGTTGAAGGGGATGGAAAATCTGCCCAAACAGCCACTAAACTACAATTTCTGGGCCAGAAACCACTCCTCTTATGGTAGCTAGCTACCTAGTGCTTGCCACTCCCACTGATACGCTAGAAGGCTTCCCTCCAACACAGAAAGGCTTGGGGGGCTCAAAAGGTTATAAACAGTCCTGGATACAGCAAATCTGTATCTGGACTACACTAGTTACAGGAAAGGTAGGGAACAAGCTTAGAATTTTTTTTTTTACAGAAAAGATACTAAAACAGCAGTAAAACAATTCAAATGCAGTGCAAGTTAGCACACTTGAGTGTGCAGCAATATTAAAGCAAATACAGTTTAAATAAATGCAATTAAATTTAAAAAAATGTCTAAAAACATGTGCAGAAAGCAGTAAATTAGGGGAAAAAAATCAAAATGGAGGTACTTAAGAGTATCAGAAAACAATGCCAGCGAATATATAAATTATTCAGTCTAGCAAAAATTAAGAGATTGTAGAACTCTGAACAGTTAAAAAGTGCCAAAAAATATACTTACCAGCTCTATATTTTCAGATTGTTTGAAAAGCACACTCAGTCAGAACACAAGGAGATTCTAGCAATGGTAGATTCTAGCAAAGTGTTTTTTTATATATAAAGTGGAAAGGGAGAAAGAAGGAACAGAAGATAATTCAAGGTTAAGAAACTACGTGGGTTGGCCTTCTCATATGTTCTCTCTGTATTAGGTAGTATAAGCTAATGACACTAGACTGGGAGGAGTGTCCAAGATCAAATTTATAGTCGGGGGCGGGCAACTGCAAAGCCACCAAGTATAAGAACAAGACACCAACTGGAAGGTAGGGAGGCTGAGGAATATACTACAGCTACCAGCTACACAAAAACAGAAAATACAACTCTCAGTATGAAAAAGCAGTTTACAGTTAAGTAATTGAGTAAACATGCAGTTACAGTAATGAAACAGTATCTAGCAATGAAAAATACAGGTAAAACAGTATGAAACAGTACACAAATGCAGTGAAATAGTAAAAAAAAAGCTTTGTAACAGTGCAAAATGTAGTAGATTCGCTGTAAAGTACAATTATAAGCATTAAGAAGTGCAATTCAATGAAATAAATGCAAGAAATAACTTATTCTGCTCTTGGAGTCTTAGGGAATTTCTGCTTTGTCCCAGTGATGAATCACCACTCCACACAGTTCTTAACAATAATACTCAATAAAGAATACTATGTAGATGTTCACCATATTGATCACTCCTGCAGTAGCCTTAGCTATATGGGTTATATTCCATCAAGTATCTAAAGCCGGCCATCTTCCAAAGCTTCAGAGCACCTTCCACATGCCCAAACTGTCATGTGGCTTGAGCTGAGCTGAGTTGAGTAAAGACAAGCTTGGGCACCATGCTCTTCAGAGCTTTACTGCTGCCACAGAATATGCTCCTCTGAGTTTTTCAAGGACCAGCAGTTGGCTTGGTGCTGTTCCCTTGCTGGGCAGATAAGTTCCATTTGGGGAAAAAATTTCCATTTTCTGAATATTATTTGTATTTTATAATTTTCCTCTTCAAGCAAGTTATTTTAAAGCTAGAAGACTGTATTGTACTTTTAAATGTGAGCACTCTTTTTTTCCTGTCAATTTAAAAGCTGCATAAAGGAAATGAAAAACGTTTTTTTTTTTCTGTTGAGAAATTGTATTTATTTTACTATTTGGAGGGCTGGCATAGTGTTTTTACTGTGTTTTTCTGTGAAAAAGTGACTTTTAAAGACTTGTATTTTTTACCTGCATTTTGTTGCTTGTCTTCACCAGGAAAGATGTACCATAGTCAGTCCTTCCAGCCACAAAAAGAAAAAGCTAAGCAAACAGCCTTTGCATCCACAGCAAATTAGCAATTTGCCTCAGTCACAGGTGGGTGACTCTGCTATGGCCATTTGTTGTAACTCAGATCAACCATCTTTTATCTCAGAGCCCTCTGGTGTAGCACCAATAGCCACTATGGCCCAGGGGTTAGCCATGTTCTCTGAAGCTATTGGCATTCCTTCAGTGGGCAGGGGAGGGCCACTCTTGTCAATCCTGGGAGAGGTAACAAGGAAGGCTTCCCTGTTGTGTTAGAATGCTGTGGCCATCCCTGGGGAAGATGCTGCTATTAGTAACATGGTTGGCCCCATTGTTCATGTCAAAAAGAAAGAATACTAAGCATGTATGTGCTTCTCCTCAAATTTACTTAAACAGGAGGAGTTTACTGGGTCTGGCTTGGGATTTAATTCAGGCTACTGATCCTTCTTGTGAAGTAGTTTCTGGTAAAAGAAAGATGGATATCTCTTTTCCTGAATATATTCAATATTCTGAATCTGAACAGGATGATGACAGGATGGATACAGGGCTTTCTCCTCAGATTTCTGATTCAGACTTAGAGGAGATCTTAGTTTCTGATTTTACCCTGTGGGGGGTTCTCTTTCTTTGAGACTCTTGCTAGAATGTGCTGGTGTTTTCATTGGGACAAGACTGAGATTTCTTCTTCCCTCAGAAAATACAGAGTTGTTACAGATGGAATTTCCAGAATCTATATCCACTCCTTCTGTCAAGTCTCTTTTAGAGGATGTGTGTGCTACTGCCTGCAATTTTGCTCATGGTCAGCCAGCTGTCCCGAAAACTGAAGATAGGATGTATAACGTTCCTCAGTCTTTTAAGTTTTTATACACCATTCCCAAACCTGACCAAGCAGGTATAGCTTTAGATGATCCCACTGATGCTAAACACTTAGTTCATTTCAGTCTTACTAATTCTTATAAGGTAGGAAAAGTATTTATAAGTATGGAAAAAGTGTATACTTCTGCAGCTTAGATTTTTTAGAATTTTGAATTGTCAGACTCATATGTTAAAGTTTGTTCCGATTAATTGTGAATGTTTAAGGAATGTTTTATCTGAAGTTTATTCTTGTAAGGAAAAATCTGTTTAAATAATGTTGTTTCTTCTTTCACACAGGTCACTACTTATTGTTTACTGTGTGTCCATGACTCCGTAGATACTTCTTCCAGAGCTATATAGTCCACTGGTGCTGTTTTGAGGAGGTTTGCATGGCTGCTTAGCAGATCCTTCAAGATGAGGTTAACAATGAGATTTTAAATTCATCTTTGGATATGGATTAAGATTTTGACCCCTCTGCTGCAGATGTGCTCAAACAGTGTGATGAAAGAAGTAAGCTGATCTGAGAATCTCTAAGATTTTTCAGCCTTCCTTTTCCAAATTTTATAATGAACTCTCTACCTCCTCATCCAGTTTAGGCAAAAAACAGAATAAACAGTATCAATAAAATAGAGGAAAACAGACATCTAAGGAGAAGTGGCAAGAGGGTTCCAAAAACAAGTCCCAAACTTTCCTAAACCAAGCACAATCCAATAAGTCTGACTCTGAATGACTATTTAAGAGACTTTTTGACCACCACCTTCCCTAGCCTTGTTTTTTTTTTCTTCCAGAAAGTCTAAATCTCCATTTTTCTCTGTTAGGCAACAGATAGTTTCAGACAACTGATTTCTGAAAATCATTCGTCAAGGTTACAGATGGTAGTGGGGAGGAATTCCTCCTTTCCAGGGGTTATTCCTCATCCTCCAGATCAAACTCTTTTTTTCTTCTGGTTCATCACCTGCAGTCCAAAGGAGTGATAGAAGCAGTTCCACCTTCCCAGGTGGAGAAGGGTTTTTATTCAAGGATGTTTTTAGTGTCAAAGAAAGAAAATGTTTGGAGAACAGTTATGTATTTTCCTTTTCTACAGCATCAAAATGATGCCACTTTACAATAATTTACCTCAACTTCCTCTTTTAAGTTTTCTGGTAACACTTAGACTTAAAAATGCTTATTATCACATCCCCATTTAGGCATTTCTTAAGGTTTTGTGTGTCTGGATCACATTATCAATTCTTTGCCATATGCTTTTGGACTATCCACTGCACCAAGAGTGTTCACAGTCTCTAAGGTCAGTTGCAGCTAATTGCAGACTACAGGGTAACCACATTTTTCCATATTTAAATGACTTTCATATCTTTCAGAGTCATTTTCAAAGTGTTGGGAATCTCTCTCTCTCTCTTGGGGGAGAGATCTCTTCCACAAGCTGGGATTCCTCGAGAACATTCAAAAGTCTTTCTTGATTCCTTCAAACAAATGTGTGTTCCTGTGATGTCAGTTAGACACCTCAATTCAAATAACTTTTCTTCCACAGGAAAAAATAGATCTATATCTAGATCTAGTTCTAAGGTTTTCCACTTAGACTTCGGTCACTAAGGGAATACCTCAGGATTTTGGGTCTCATGGCTTCTGTGATTCTCATGATATCCCTGGCGGGATTCCACATGAGAAAGATATGGCAGTATCTGATATCTCTTTGGTCCCAGCACAAACACCCTATGCCTTTTCACATTACAGTGCTGAGGTTTGTCAGAAGAGAAATTATTTAGTGGAGACAAAAGATATAGTTAAACCCAGGTCTCCCCTTCTCCCCCTCTGTTCCAAAGCAGTCAGTCACCACAGATGCCTTTGACTTTGCTAGAAGAGCAGTTTCAGGAGAGATAAAAGTGCATGATAAGTGGGACACCAAGGTCAGATGCAAGCACATAAATATCAGAGAGATGCTTGCCCTGATCAAAGCACTCAACTCTCTGAATCATTTTTGGCCAAATGACCACTTCAAGTTTTTATACACTATACACAGTCATGTGGTACATCAAGTGGGAGATCCATGTCATACTCCCTTTGCAGACTATTAGCTTGGGATATAGCTACAAAGCATTGTCTCATCTACAGGCATCCTACATTCTGTTAGAGCAAAACTGTGTGGCATACAAGCTGAAAAGAACCAGGACAGACTCTTACAAATGGAAACAAGATCAGGTAGTCTTCCAAGATTTGATCCATGTGTAGGGAGCTCCTCAAGTAGACATCTTTGCCTCCTGTCTGAACAATCAACTGGAAAGGTTTTGTTGCAGGACTCTATGCAAGAAGGCCTGGAAAACAGTTACCTTTTCTTTTCCTTGGACATGAAAGTTCCTGTATGATTTTCCACCCTTTCCACTAATATATAGGGTATGAAGATTCAGAAGGAACTCCCAAGAACATTTTGGTGACTCCCTTCTGGCCCAGGCAACTGTGGTTCTCCCTTCTTTTGGATATGGCCAAGAGAAATTGCCACCAGTATCTTCACAGACTGGATCTACTCACACAAGAATGGGGTGTTTGATACACCCTGACATCAATAAACTTCAACTGACTGCCTGGATAATAGGATCTTAGTCTCTTTGAAGGACTGCTTTACTGAGGACGGAGGCAAGTAAGCATGCCACTAAAAATCATACATTAGCAAATAGAAAAGTTTTTGTAGCTGGTGCCAACAATGTAACCAGGACCCATTCAGAGCTAGTTGTTCTCTGGTTTTACAATATTTGTGTGAGAAACTAACCTATGGCCTTTCTTATTCTTCTATCAAGGTTCATTTATTGGTCATTACAGCATGCCTGCCGATGAGTCCTCTTCTTTCAATGCAGTCTCAAGTCAAAATATTTTGAAAGGGGTTTTGCTCAAGGGGGATCCAAGTAAACAGGTGACCCCCTCCTTTGGGATCTTAATTTTGTGTTGGAGAAGCTAACACAATAGCTAACCTGGCTGACTTGAGGGTCTTAACATGGAAAGTAGTTTTACTGATTGCTCTGACTTCTGCAAGAAGAGTATCTGAGTTGCAAGTTCTTATGGTGAGTCAGTCCTCTCTCATTTTCCACAGGGATAGGGTTTCTGTCAGAACTAATCTTTATTTTATGCCTAAAATGTTATCTGAGTTTACTTTACACTAAACTATCCATCTCCCTGTTTTCTTTCCTGAATGTAAAATGAGGGAGAAAGGATACTCCATTCCTTGAATGTCTATAGACAACGCGGGTACTATATACTAACAGAAATACATCTTTCACATCTTTAGACTAATTATTAATTTTTTGTAAAACAGACTATTTCCAAATAGTTGTATAAAGCTATTAACTTTTGTTATACTTACCATGACAAAACAATTACAGAAAGAATCAAGGCGCACACTGTCAGGGCCTTGGCTGTGATTATGGCTTTTTGAAAATGGTTGGATTCTAAAAGTATTCTAGAAGTCACTATTTGGTCCTCTGTACATACTTTCACAAAGCAATATACGCTTAATTGCTTCTCTTAGGTCCAGGTTAGTCTTTGCTAGGACCATTCTTCAGTGGCTTCTGGACTCTTCTCCATCTTCCTCCCAAAAGTAGTAAACTAGGGTAATCTACCCATATAGATAAGGCTACAGCAGCAGTGATCCATATGGTGAACATAGTAGAGCTGTGTAAGTAACCTTACCACTACAGTAGATGTTCATATAATCACTGCTGCAGTAGCTACTCCCTCCCTTCATTACCCTTGTTTTGGGTGTGTTTTTTTTATGCTAGGGTGTGCAAGTTTATTTTGTGTTGTTCCTAGCATTATCCTTTCAGGGCTCAGCTTCCCTGTCTGTTGGCAGAAAAGCTCTGAAGGGCTTGACGACACTCAAACTTGTCTTTTAGTTAGCTCAGCTCAAGCTGCCTGTAGAAAAATGTAAAACTACTCTTTATTATTTTCTTTGTTAGAACATTATAATGTATGCCTCAAGTGTGTGTGTGTGTGTGTGTGTGTGTGTGTGTGTGTGTGTGTGTGTGTGTGTGTGTGTGTGCGTGTGTGTGTGTGTGTGTGTGTGTGTGTGTGTGTGTGTAAGAGAGAGAAAGAAATGGGGCTGCACTGAGGTGGTGTACTTCTGAGTGACAGACTCGGTAATATACATGCACTTCAAAGAGTAATTTATCTGATGAAATGTTATCCATGGAACACATGTGTACACTGCTTTTTTAGAGTCAGGATTGATTATCAAAGAAAAGCAATCAGTCTTTTCCTCAGAGACATATGATAAATAGAAAAAGAGCTATTATTTGAAGGGGTGTCTTTATTGTTTAATGTGTGGAATGGTAAAAAATGTGACCAGCATGTATTACCTCACTGTACCACTTATCCGAGGTGAGACTGAGTAAAAATGTTTCTTTAGCAATGCATTATTAATATGAGTTTCTTGTGTTCTTATAAAAATGCCATGTTTATAACAATAAGCTTTAATAACAAGCATACTGGATCACATTTCAGATTGTAAATTCACTGCAGATTGGAACTATTGTATAAGGCCTAAGCAGTTTCTCTGACCTTGAGTTAAGATACTAACTTAGATTACTATTGACCTGTCTTCGACATTATTACTAGTAACACTCTGTAAAGTAATCACTTTCTCAGTGAATTGAAGAATAGTTTGCGTTTTTTTAGCTGGCTTTTGAGTGGATAATAATAAGTCCTGGTTATAATGTCTTATTAGTGTAATTCTTAAAAGTGCATTGCTTTAAATAAGATGCATATTTAGTATTAACCAGTGTCTGTTTCACTTTCACGATAGCTTTAGTGCTGGCAGTGGAACTGACACCAGAAAATCTATCATCTCTAAAATGCAATCCAGTATTATTCCATGGCTTCAGTATTTATGATACAATCTCCACCTCCAGCATTCATACCAATCAGTTCTAGTGCTCTGAATGTAAAGGAATGTGCACTGCCTTTACTCATAACATGCACAGCAAGTGCATTAGTCAGTACTTGCTGTCTAACCTCAGAGTAGTGGGACGCTATCCTGTCTTTCAGCCTTTATCTGTTCAACCAATTACATGCTGCACTTGTAGCGAGCTAAACCATACTGTCACAGATACGTTTCTCTGAATGTAGATCATTAATCACCATCATACCTCTCAACTGCCTAGATTTTCACAAACTGTCCAAATTTTTGCCTCGCGTTTTAGGTGTGCTCTTTTTAAAATTTGTGGTTGCCTAGCAAATAGTTTAGGATTGAAGTTACTAAATACTGGCATACATTTGGATTTTCAACTTCATATCCTTTGGAAAGTGCATGCTAATGCAAATCCTGTTATTCTAGCAACTTTGGAAATTTATAACAGCAATATTTAAAATTTGTCTCTATTTTTGGGCCTTTGTCCCCCTATTATTTTAGGCTTTGTCCAGATTTCTTGTGCCAAGAAGTATGATCACCATATTATTTTCAATGTACCTGCAAAACATTCATAGCAGGGATGAGTTCCAAATTTCCTACTAACATAAATTTATTTGTTCCTTGGTATACCCTTGTAGCACAATTTCTTCTTAAAATTATATGCTCTTATGAGTGTAAACCAGCTTCACACCTATTATTTTTCCTCACTTCATCAAACATACTCAAAATAGTCCATTTCCTATTTGTACCGTGCTTAATATATGCATAATGTCTACATATGAAGTCAAGAAATGCACTTTATTATCTTGAGACAGATTAGAAACAGCAGATATATCAACATTGTCACAAAACCACAAGCAAGCTTTGTTGCTGTGTTCATTCATAACTATGTTTAATAATGCATTAATTTTATTTTCACTGTAGGCTCTTGCTCTAAATTCATTACTTGCATTAAGTTCTTCATTGTCTTGCTTATTGTTTAATGCAATATTAATTACCCTTAAATCTGCTGATAAGGTACATTCTCAAATACGTGCTTAGAATGTATATTATTTCCATGTAAAAATGAATTCTACTCATATCCTTTTTAGTGCAGAAATTCTGAACAAATGCAAAAATAATGGGGGTAGATAAAGGCTGAAAATCAGGGACAGATTTTGAATATTGCTCTTATAAACTTTCAGAAAGTTGCTAGAATAACATCTTTTGAATTAGCATGCATTTTTTAAAGATACGAAGTCTGAAACATAAACATCTGTGACTATTTAGTCACTTCTGTACTCAATGATTTGCCAGAAGCCACATATTTTATGAGGGAAAGACCTAAATATGAAGTGAAAATTTGAACATTCTGAAAAATTCTGGACTCCTTGAAAGGTTTCTTATACACAGTGGTGCAAGTACAATTGTGTATATCAATAAAAATCATAATCCCCGGGATTCATGAAGCTTGTGCCAGGTGCAGGTGTAGCGTCAGCATTCTAACACCAAAGATGGTTACCAAGCTATTCAGGTACGAGCCGTTCCCACATGCATTACCTGCGTATGCTACGCCTGCACAACTCCTGAGCCTTGTATGCTAATTACCCCATTTGTAGCAGTGTAGCATGCAAATGAAGGTATGTAGCGATTCAGGAAGTGGTGCAGGTGTAGTGTAAGCATGCAGAAATGTAAACCGTAAAAAATGGTTTACATTTTGCAAACATTAAATTGGAGCCATGACAGCCGACCAAGCACATGTATTATATTGTTAATATATGCCAATGGCTAAATATATAGCCATTGGCATAAAAAAATGTACAAAATATAAAATTAACATTTAATATATATAGTCGCACTATCACGACGTGGAAGTGTAGGGCAGCAGTGCGCAAAGGGGATCACAAGGAATATATAAAAATATAGAATAAAACTGCAATGAAACACATATCATGATTTCCCCATAATAGTCAATGGCAGGCATGCTACACCATACTCATGGTGCAAGGGTTGCTGAGGGGCAGTGACAGTGTTATGCGCAGTAACTAGGAATTAGTAGGCAAATGAGAGGAGTATAGTGAATCGCTGATTCCCCGCTGGTGTAAGGATGCACCTCACAGCGTAGTGCTATAACACCGAGGTGAGCCCTTGAGATAAAGATGACATCAAGAAAGGGGTGTGTTGCCATTGCTGTAAGCACATTGGAGCATTGCTAAACCGGTCTGCTCCTAGCTAGGCAAAGCTGCAGGATAGGGGTGTGTCGAATTGCCCATAGCTATGCTTAGCTGAGAGTACACAAGGTAACTGAGTATGCATGTGAACGGAGATGAAAACGCACGTAAACCTGGTAAATGGGTATGCGCGACGTGCACTGCAGCTGAAACAGGAAGGATATAGGAAAGAAATAAGGAAATGCTGCAGCAGTGAAACTGGAGTACAAATGACTAATTAATACCTAGGAGCCTACAGTGGGCCAAAGACAACAGCTAACAAGGCTGCAAGCAGCTACCTGCAGAACAGGGAAGGGGAGGGGCTGTACTGCAAAGAAAACAGCAAGTTGTCAAAGCAGAACAAAGGCAATATGCAGTATATTAGCTACAAGGCACATTTCACCATGACTGGGTTGGGAAAGTACAAAACAAGAAAGACAGCAAGTGGATGCATGCCTGATAATGGGAGGGGATCCAGGTCTAAAAGTTAATTAAAGGGCAACAGATTAATCAAGGCAGGCAAGTAGATCTCCACAGTAAAGGCCCCACACATGCAATACTCATTGCAAAATGCATAATTAAGACAAGCAGTAGCTGGAATAGCTCATACACACCCACTTACATCGGCAGCATCCATAGCACAATACTATAAAGTGTGAAAGCACCTCACACACATTTATGTATTCCCATACACTCTGCACCAGTGGTGTATGCAAATGGGGAACTTTTATTATGTACATGTTTGGGGCTGCCATAGCTGTGATCCACCAGCATGTGTTGGAGACTGAAGGTGGTGTGGAGGATGATACACACAACCACCGCAGGCACCAGAGGAGGAGGAGAGTGTTCAGACCCAGGGTAACCTACCAGGGGCTACATGATTTGGAGATAGTAGAGCATTACAGGGTGGACAGGGACACCCTACAGCAACTTGTGGAGCTCTGCCAGCCATGCTTCAGAGCCAGAACAAACAGAGGGGAACCCATCCCAGTGGATACGAAGGTATGTGTAAGCCTGAGAATACTATCTACAGGTACCTTTCAAAGACCAACTGGGAATATCATGGGTAACTCACAGTCATCAGCATCCAGGGTACAACACCAGTTCCTGGATGCCATGTTACCACATGCCAATGAGCACATATACTTCCCCCGAACGCAGGAGGAGTTGGCAAGCAATATGCGTCTCTTCCACCGTGTGGCAGAATACCCGGAGGTACTGGGTGCAATAGAATGCATGCACATACACATCAAGTCACCACCTGGTGAGCAGGGTAGGCTCTACATAAACCGCAAGGGATACCCCTCCATCAACTGCCAGGTTGTGTGCAATGCCCAGGGCATTATCATGGATGTGTGTGTGCTGGCAGCCCTGGAAGCTATCATGACTCCCACATCTGACATGCCTCACAGCTGTATCGGTTATTTGCCAGGGGGGATATCCCAAATGGCCACCTGGTGGGGGATGCTGGCTATGCACTGGAACCGTGGATGATGACTCCCATCTGAAATGCACACACACCCATGCACGAATGCCATAATGAGGCACACGCACAAACCAGAATCATCATAGAGTGTGTGTTTGGGATGCTGAAATCACAGTTCCATTGCTTGGACATATCTGGTGGAGCCTTGCAGTACTCTCCAGGCACATGTGCCCACATCTTCATAGTGTGTGCCATGCTACACAATATGGCCCTGTGGAAACAGCTGCAGCCGGGACAGAATGGTGAAGGCCCTCACAGCAAACCACCATTGCCAAAGGCCCCACAGGCAAAGAGGTACTCAGACCACGAACACCCTGAGCCAGCCCCAGTAGGCAGACAGAGGCGTGCCCAGTATGCCCATGCCTTGGCAAAGATGGAACATATAGCACACACACACTGACAGTGTAGGCACCTAGGGACTGACACCTTTCTCCACCTGCACACACAGTAAAAATGGATGGCACACACTCAAGACTACCTGTAAATTGTCATGTATAGGCAGTCTACTGAGTGCATTCAATATAGGCAGCCCTCAACTATTGCATACACAACAGCCATTGGCACAAGGTAAGTCAACACCTGAACAGTAAATTAAGCTATCAGCATATGCTGATACTGTATGTATAGATTCATAGGTAGGTACTTGGTTAACTGCCAGAGGCCATTCATAAGGCCAGCCAAAATGTGTCAGCTTTTACCACCCCATTGATTCTTTAACCATCCCTCTGTGGAGCAGAGCCAATTGTGAGATTCCTGAGGTGCATCTACTGTTCCCCATCAACCCTTCAAGGTTTCTCTTACAGAGTGTTAGTGAGGGGCTCTGTATAATGTAGTTAGGGATGCTGTTCCAAAGTATGGGGAGTGTCTGTGACAGGAAGCTGTCCCTCCAGCATCTTCCAGTTATTGTTGTGGCAAGGTCAGCTCACTACAGTGTGTGGCTCACTGTGACATGGATTCCCATAGGTGGAGCATATCCATCAAACCTGAGTTCAACATGGCTGTGTTGCCCAGCGGAGATCATCTCTGGGTAAATGAGATGCCACTGAGTAAAGCAGGAGTTTATTCAGTCTGGCTGCATAGGCCATATGTTGGAAGCCAGTATTTACCTTGGTGAGATACATTCGTGGACCCCCCCAGCTGTTGGACGTGTCCTCTGACGTAAATCCCACATGGGTTATTATACCCTATGATAGGACTGATGAGTGATGAGTAAAGGGGCACTATAACCCCAATATGTCTATATGGGAATCCTTTAGTAATCAGATGGCCTACACAGAAGGATGTCCTAACTACTGTGGAGATATGATTGTCAAAGGGGAGATCACTATCTACCTTAGTCCCCAGATACCCCATTACCTTGTCTGAATTAAAGTGGCTGCCACTCATGTGTTAATATGTGGTTGCCAATTCCACAGTGGAATGACCATGCAGTTAGTGGCACTTGGCTGGAGGCTGTGTCGTTGGCACCCTGTGATGTTCACTGTGAGGCCCCTTGAGGGATGTCCGTGTCAGCTGGACTATCAATCATGGCTCCCAGTTTGCAGTCATTGCCAAACATGGTCTGCCTTAGTCCACCTGTGTTTGCCTGGACATCTGAGACGTATATGCCAAACAGTAGGGCTCCCAGGACTGAGACCTGTGGGACACCAGTCGTGACTGTTCAAGAGTTGGACCTGGAGACCGCTAGTCGTACCATGTGGGTTCTGTGTGTAAGCCAGTTGGCAACCCAACCTGTGATATATGGGTGAATGTACAGGCTGGTGTGTTTATCAATAATACCTGAGTGTGGCATGGTGTCAAAAGTCTTGGTGAGGTCCAGGTAGCATGTGTGAATAACCTCTCCCGTCATCTAATGTCTTGGTAACTGTATGTAAGACGTCAAACAGGTTCAGTAGGCATGGAATGCACTCAACCAAGCTGACCTGGGTTGGGTCACGTGTTTGAAGGTTACTAATGTCACTGTTAATGAGAGCCATGAGGATGCAAACCATACCATTGCAGACCAGGCTAGTCAGGCTTATGGGGTGGTAGTTACCATGGTCAGTTGTCATTTCACCTTGATGGAGTGGAATAACCATTGCCACGTGCCATTGTATGGGCATAGAGCCTGTGGAGAGGCTGAGGTAGGAATGCTTAATTAGGTGGGGGGCAGGTTGTCTTGTACAGTTTGCAAGATGCAGTCTGGGTCAACATCTGCCTCGATTGATGCTGTGTTCTGCTGTTAGAGAGGGCCATTTCCACCTGTGTGTTTCTGATGGTTGAGATACTGTACCTTTCGGGTAGTGTTGTGGACTCTTTAGGGGGTGAAGTATGCACAGAATGTATCTGCAAGGATGTTGGCGATATCAGTAGAGTCAGCATATTTTGTGCTATATTTATATATATATATATATATATATATATATATATATATATATATATATATATATATATATACTCTCCTAAATAAGGCACCATGGGGGCGCCAATACCCTTGGCCAGTATTCCAAAACGTAAGGCTGACATATGCCGGTAAGGTATCATTGCCTGGATGTTCCCCATCTGTGCTTGTTTTATATCTCCCCTGTAGGTTACCTACTGGTAAGCAATAGAAAGCCTTAAACTTATACAAGTCTTCTAGCTTCCAAGATAGGCTTTTGGAGTGACTAAGTATCAGTGTTCTGTATGTTCTTGCTGTACTCAACTGTTTCCTGACTACATGGTGAGTTCTCACTGTATATTGTGATCTGAAGGTCTGTTTATTCACATATTATGGCTGTGATGGCCTACACATTAGAGGTTCAGAGACAGCCTACTACCTATCTGCCCAAGGGCAATTAGAAGCATAGCAACAGTGTTTTGGCCTTCCCCGCACCATTGATGAAGTAACTGAGCCTCTGTCAAGCATAGACAATGAAGCAATTACAGGCAGAGTTACTGGAAGCTGTTGAAGACTGGGGTTGTGGAGGCTGATAGGGGCACTTAGTGATCTAAAGAGGGCATGTTAATGTGGCAATTCAACACCATTCAATTCCCCCAACAGGTCTTTCAGCTATCAAACTGGACAGGCTCCCCCACCCCCTGGCTGTATGGTAATGGGACACATGATCCCAGGGATGTATAGTCTGTTACCCATTCACACAAGGTTTCCCTTGAAGTGTGTCAGTGACGGGCTATGCCTAATGTAGTTAGGAATGTAATGTATTGTCTCATAGTACATTTGTTATATGCTGTTATTTCAAGAGTACATGAAGCTCAGTGAGTTTGGGGGCTCCCGCCCTTTACTTAGCGTAGCCTACACATAGAAATCATCTAAATAGAAAATAGGCGGAAGCAACATTAATGTCAACAGTGTACTGGTTACAGCATCCACATAGTATCTGTGCATTCAAGGTTACAATCCCGATAATGGCAGGGATGTTTATCATGTGCAAAAATATACCTTAACCACAGCTTACATATATAGGTAGCAATCGTCAGTTTAATAAACATTCGAATCACCCATATAAACCCATGTGTGCAGGAGAGTACAGTCAACAGAGAATGTAATGTTATGTCAGCACATAGTGAGATGTTACATCACTGACATGTATATATCCGGAGTAGTTAGCAGATGTGGCCGTGTTTGGGCGCACAGGTTATATGTTACAAAGTTTGTTTAACTGTGATTAACTGCTGCTTTAATATCACACAAACACTTTTAAACATGCTTACAACTGCTTAAATGAGCCTTATTCTGCATTAAAAGACATTCGTAAAACATCGCAGGTGTCGAACCATGGACCATACACACTATAGTCATGGGACGTACCACTAAGCCATCTGAGATGTACACATGTTTCATGGTCTTGAGACTACACCTTATACCATATGCATTTCACTGTAATGATCACAAATGGGACAGTGACTTTGTGTACATATGTACAGTACATTGTAATGTACTGTAGTTTGTGAACCAACACATTCCAGTCTACAGATGTATTACTGTACAATATATATATATATATTATATATAGCCATATATATAAACATCTATGAACACACTTCGTGACACAGACGCACTCCAAAGGAATTGGAATGTACACAAAACACATGCAGCTCTGGTATTATAACAATTAATATTAACCTAATTCACCATAGAAGGGGTGGTTGTTGTGTATGTGAAGATTGGGTTGGGGGGGTGATGGTTAATGCAATCATGCATCAAGGAGGGCCTGGGTCGGATGTCCAATAAGTGAACTGGAGGGGCATACATGGAGTATGGAGACAATATAAAAAGGACACAAAGCAAGAACCTCACTCATTCATAATACACCCTGTCATGTCACCTTGCAACACCTACTTTCACAAACATATGAACATTAACATGTATCAGACATATGTACACCAACTGACTGTCACATTTTTTTTCAGTAGTGAGGAATGTCTGTAGTACAATGTATATTCTAAACACCATAACATTTGTATGTATCTCATATGCCTTAGTGGTAAAGTCAGTGACTGTGGTGTTCATGTTCCCGGGTTCAAGACCTGCAAGAGCTGTTAGGTTATTTTGAGGACCAGAATAAGGGCTTTTGGATGCAGGTGGATTAAAGCTCTCTTAAGCAGTTGTAAGCGGGTTTCCACATGTTTGCACGATGGTAAGCGGCGCTGAAACACGGTAAACGGAGAAGCACTTCACACGTTTGACCATTGCTTGACATTGCGCAGACCACAGGCAAACCTGCTCACAACCGCTTAAATGTGTGTCATTCACACTTTCCCTACCAATGCCAACTCTGAGAGGTAAAATAATAACACCTTCCAGGAGTAGAACCCGCAACCATGTACTCTATCCCCAGAGTAACCTAACACTAAGTGACCTGGGATGTACCTATCCCAGTTGTGTATGCAGACAGGTTAAAACACAAAAGGGAGGAATGTGTTGAAATAGGACAACCCGCCATGTACCCAATTAAAGGTGTATGCTCATATATAGATATATAGATATAAATATATATAGAGAGAGAAAGAGAGATACATAGACACATGTTGCTATATACAGGTCTACATATATATGTAGATATATAGATAGATTAAAACATCTACACATCTATGGAGGTACAGATAAACGTATGCAATAATGTACATATCTATATACATACACACACACATATATATATACACAATTATATATATATATATATATATATATATATATATATATATATATATATATATATATATATACGCACACACACACACACACACACACATATATATATATATATATATATATATATATATATATATATATCTATGGGTTCCATACACTAGATCAAATTTTCACTAATTTGAAATAGTGCACGGAATGCATACTGCAGCGAAAGTGCACTTAATCTAAAGTGCACTTGCAGTTCAATACAACGAACGGGTGTTGTACTGAACTTCCGTGCAGTACTCACAGACCTTAGAGTAAGGGCACGGGTCATAGTAAGGGGATACCCTGTAGGGCTATCCCTTTACCATGACCCATGCCCTAACCTAAGATCGTGGCGACTGCAGCAGTGAAGGACATAGCAATGTCCTCCACTATGGTGCGATAGTGCGAACCTTAGGGTTGGCATGGGTTAGGCTAAGGATAGCTTTACTAACTATCCCCTTATCTAACCTGTGCCTAACCCTAAGGTCTGTGACTATCACACCATAGTGGAGGACTTAACTTATTTTATGTCCTCCAGTGTGCTGCAGTGTTTTTGGTGAAGTATACTTACGCAAAAGTTCACTTTCATTAAAATGAACTTTTTGAAGTGAGGCTTCCTATTACAAGTTCGAAGTAGTGAACTTTAGTTCTTGTAATAAGAATCCATATATATATATATATATATATATATATATATATGTATATATATATATATATATATATATATATATATATATATATATATATATATATATATGTGCACACATATGTACATGGCTGTAGACAGCATCCGAAGTGTTCATATCTGAGTATAATATGGACCATAGCAATCACATCCCCGAAACAATATGAACATAACATATGAAGAGAATATGCCAATACGCTATTACAAATATGTTCTATGGACACAGTCACCAACACAACTGCAATGACTGCATATATCCATGACAGAATTACACAGACAGCTTTCATTTTGCAAATCTTTATTACATTCCGATGTATTGCCAAAAGGATTCAAGGACTAACAGTACCTGCATGCTATACAGGAAGCATGTAATAGTGCCTTAATGAATCAGCCTGCAATTACCATAGTATTAGTCTACTAAGAGATAGGTATTCACAAAGGGAATGAACACCCACACACATATAGACGTTGTATGAAAGGGGTTTCTACACACCTGCATGTGCTATGTACACCCACCAACATCTACCCCACAACCAAAATAATTACATCAATACATACTGTCATACCATAACCAATTATGCAACTACTGTACAACATCTGCTGAAACCTTAACATACCTAGACACAGACACACTAACATGGCCCTATGTGAAATAGTTGCAGTTATATAATTGAACAGCTGCTGATGTAACAGGGTTTGTATGAACTAATCCCGTTTCAGAGGGTTGAAAGGTTCGTACACCAGGAAGTTTTACCGAGTACTGATTATTAGCACAGTATGATACAGAGTAACACCAAACTAAATATGTCTGGTAGGCACACTGTAAACCCCCTAACATTATATGCATAGCTATGCAGCCTTGAGCTGGTCAAACAACCTGGCCAGACTGAAACATATGCAGAAGCATTAGGTACAGACAAACCCTGCACAAGTAGCAATGTTCAGAAATATGACAGCAGTACTCACATTTCGACCAACTCCGCTAGGCATTACACACAATATATTACTGTTTGTCTCCATACAGCTGTTGCAATAGATTCCAAACAAAACTTCCACGCTGTCTTCCTCACAAGTAAGGTAAAGGAACAATGCCCAAGTGGAGTACTCGATTATACTCCACTGTAGCCATGGTACTGGCTAAGGCAGTAGCACCGCAGCTGATTTGCATGTAATTGGCTACTTAGGAACACCAATTGGTCCTCCGGATAGCACATGTTAATGATCTGTAACTATAAAAGGTTGCCTTGTCACACATTCAGACCTTCTGTATCTACTTGTAGGACAGTACAAAACACTGAAAGACGAACCGAAAATGAGTATTACACCAGTTAATAACACCTCCGATTACTAAGATGGTATGTATAACATGCAGTATGTCTGTGTATGTAGTATCTGTACTGTAAGAATTACAGTGTAATCAGTGCATATAGTGGAAATAGCTATCTTGTAGCGATGTATTGTTGAGCTGTAGTAATGCTTGTAGTATTCTATGTGTGTACTGCTGTAGGTCACATGTCACACTCCACATACACCACAAGGGATGATATGGGCTTGGAACCCACCAATTTGCTTCCAGCCACTGTCAGTGTCAGGATTGGTCCAACAAGTATGTGCTATAACAGGGGATAGTTTGTGTCGATATATTGTAACAGTCGACATATTATGGATGTATAAGTAAGATGAACATGTTAAAGATGGGCTTACCATATAAATATGGTGTGCATTGTGGGATATTGTGCCAATAACTGTGTAATGTACAGTATTCTAGGCAGATCTGTATTCTATTCTACATAGCAATTCTGTTATGTTATGCAAATAGTAGTTATGTCTATTGGCAATTACAATACTCAATGACAGGATACATAGCATTAGTATTCATCTGACAGGTTAGCAGCATGATAGCAAAGATAATTGGAAGAGCCAGGTAACTATCCATGCACATAACACATGTAATATCCACCTCTCTACTATCATTTGCAAGCAATAACAGCTGTGCATGTGTACATGTTATGCAAATGTGTAGTGACCCTTGTTACAGGGCTGGGCCAAATGGCTATATGCACACCTACGG